>NC_068366.1:66902832-66945332 GCF_020536995.1 Dreissena polymorpha
TGCTATATGTGAAGTCGCGAATACACATTTATAAATCAATAATCTGAGAGAGATACACAGAAGTCATATTTTGTGATATGCTGATAAATATCAAGCAGTGTGGGCAAGGATAAAGAACTTATATTTGTGTTTGAATTTTCATTTATAAAGAGCAGTGATATAATTTCACTGAAATTGCGTCTACATAACTCCGAGTTCTCATAATGTTTTCAAATGTAACGTATGAAAGAACTGATTGTAACCATACGCTGTCGCGGATCCCATTTTTGTAATTTCTTAGTTCCTTCCGAATGTTACTAGTTGAAAAATGTACCTCATTTTATAATCTGTTCTTTTGTAGGAATAACACACTCTAAGTGTATTGTACCTTCTTTGTCAACAAATGTTAATTCTTTTAAGCTTTGATAGATGCCACTTTGTCAGTGTGTCCGACTTGTCTAGACATTTTCAAATTTTGCCTTCCAGATTCCCATTGTTTCCTAAAATGCAAAAAGGATAATTAATAGATAGTAGAATTATAAAAAACTGTTTTTGAAAATAGATGAGCAACTATTATTAAATGTAATAAAACTACATGTAATACGTTAGATTTGACATTTTTCTAGAAGATAAGCTGATCGCTCTAGATAAATGGGTTCGAGCGTCCCGATTATACTGGGGGGAGGCGATACTTGAAATTCATAAAATTATGTTTATCGATAATTTTAAAACAAAATATCAGCACGACAAATTGGTGTTTAATCGAAGAATCAAAGCTGTAAATATACTTTCCTTATATTAGTCTAAAATTTTAACTATTGTGTATTTATTTCACAATTTCTATGTTAAATATATTTTTCTTCGGAACATAGACTTATAGTTAACTGTTAACCATGTACTGATGAAATGCGGAGGTATATAATTTGTTAATGCTGATCAGAGAACTATTAATATATTTAGTAGTCCACTAAGCTGATTTACTTAAATAAATTTGCAACTGTTTAGTTTAAACCTATTTATTTTAGCTCGATTGCGTCGAAAGCCTTAGGCTTATATAAACGCTCTCGAGTCCGTTTCCTGGGCCTAGAACCAGTACTTGGTGTCTTTTGGGGGAGATCTAAAGAACGCTCCCACGGTGGGGATCGAACCCGTGACCTCCCGGTCGCAAGGCGGACACCATATCCATTACACCACGGTGACCTTTTTAAAGGTCAACTGCAACTGTTTATTGGGTGAAATTTAAAAAAAAACAACAAAAAAAACAAACACGGTAGCTCCGCCCTTTACCCGTTTCTAGATTTTTTAAATTTTGCTTAATTAGTTACTTCTATCATATACCATGACGCTAAAACAAAAGTCCCTGCATATTTAAAGAATATTTTGGTAACTTCTGATGAAATTTCAAAAAATAGGCAAACAACGGACTGATATCCAGAGTTATGATCTTCAAAATTAATCAATGCTTAAAATAAACAAATAACTTACCATCATTTCTTTCTGAGAAGGATCTTGTGCTATAAGGACCCCTCTTGAAAATCTGACAGTGTCTTTTTATCTGCATTCAAGCTATCAAGGAAACATATGGCATGAGCTTATTAGCCCCGTTACATGTGATTTATTACTTTTCATTGACTGCCCGCTGGCAAGCTGACCACTGCATCAAATTAACATGTAATTGATACAAGATAGTGGGAGAGTAGTTGCTACTCTCTCTCTCTCTCTCTCTGGGGCCTGACTTAGAACTGTATGTCAGTTTGCAAAGGTGTAATACACCGCGGTTAATTTATAGCCTAAGATAATGGACCTGTTACTCACTGTTCAGCGTCTCGAAATTAAAAGAGGCAACCCGACTTTCGTTACATTCAAATGGCAAATCGTTTTAATTTGTATATCCTATATTAAATTCATTATTATAAAATCAGAATTTACCGGTAGTTACTAAATTATAAACCAGTTACATGTTTTTGTAAATAAGTGTCGCTTTATTTTGGCTCGAGAGCGTTCATTTCAAACTCGTTACAATTATGTTCTAGATACATCTTCAATTTATATTCTAACTAATATTAAGTTAAACCAATTTAAAAAGCCACCCACTCAAGTTAGGAATTATTTGAATTATGTCACGCGCTCAAGTGATAATACTAAGGCAACATGCAATTTATGTAAGCTGGAGTTCGTGCACAAAACCACAACGCAAAATTTGTTCAATTTTTAAGTAGTCTGCATCTGAGGGCAAGAAAGGTAAGCGTTATATATTTTCTTTCTGGTTAACATAGATACAACAAGAAATATCTTTAAAAAGATATACGGCGTTGATTGTGGTCGATGTTTATGAACGATCAAAAGTTATCTCTATGGATTAAAAAAATAGCGGATGCCTTTTTTCTGCGCAGTTCTTAGCTACATCATAAGCAAATCAATTACGGGGTGTTGCGCCAGATTTCGTGGCTTATTTTGCTTTATGTGATATTATTACTCAGATATCTATATTTACAGAATAGAAAAACACAAGAAACATGAAAATAAACGAGTGCATATAGGTCAGCCGGCAATACTCGAATCTTATTTAATTGCATAATTATGGTATAGTGAATTATTGTGCTCATGCTTAATAAACTGGTCTAAATGGATAAATATTTCTAATTAATTTTATCAAAATTGGTCCTTATCATGCAAATGTTGAAACCATATTAAAAATCGATGATTGACATACCACAATAATATCGCCGAATATCCTTATTTAGTATCTTTCTGATCAAGACTTCAAGTGCACAAATTTACGAGACGGCGTTTATATAAAGATTTTTGCAACTGACCGCAAACTGACCTTGATACCTTGCGGATTGGAATGCAATGCATTACAGTCACTACGTTATTGTCAGTAAGACCGGTGTAACACAATGATCGCAACCCCTTCTGCGAACTCCGGTGATGAACTGTATAAACTCTGACTTTCACAAATGGCCGCGAATTGACCCGAATCCTCGCGGGTTGAAATGCAATGCAAGTAAGTACTAAATATGACAACATAGCCTTTAGTATAAACGCTTTTGCGCTGGTATATCTCTGAAAATAAAAGGTGAACGCGCAAACTGTATTTATGTCGAAAATTGATTGTAAAACTGTTCTATCTATTGAGCCTTTTCATTAGAGATAAAATTGTTTCATGCAGTAAAACAGTGTTACAAAGACGCGGATATGTTTCCAATGTTCTGGTGTTATACTCAAATCAGCCAATGGAATAAATGAAGTGTATTCATTCGTACCTAGCCGCGGGAAATTTTATTTGAGTATTATTGGACACTTACAAAGGTCAAGTCAGGGTGAAAAGCTGGCTTAATACAGCTTACGCCGAAAAAAATACTTCAAAAAGTTGATGAACAACAAAGAAGTATAAAACTCAAAAGAAAAATAAATAACGCTCTGTTTAAAAAAAGGTGAATAAGATTTTACGCAGTTCAAAGAACCATACAGACTGACTTTAATAGAAATGCTATTTTGCGTTTCGTATAATCATGTTATTCGTCTGTTTCGCAGATTAAACGTAGAAAATGTGGTATGCGATACCGTCTTTTTTCACTGCGCTACCTAAGAGCAAGCGTATCACCCAGGCGATAGCCGACATTATATTTTGTGTGTACACACTACATGTACATACTAATTACTTGATTGATAAAATACTAGCACATACATGCATGTTTGTCTGAATGTTTTATCAGTATGTTGTTGATACGTTTTCTTCGTGTAAATAAAATCAACATGCGCATAATGGTTTTGTGTGTGCTTATGTTAGAGAACAAACAAGGAATATTATGTATACATTATCAAAGTTCTATCCAAGTTTTGGCATCGTCGTGGTTCTGTCGTCCGTTTTAAAAAATGCGAACATAATATCCTACATATAATCTAGGGACATAAATCCAAGTAAGTGTGTATAGTATTGAAATACACGAGAATAACGGTAATATGTTTACCGGAAATATCTTATATCTTCAGAAAATAAAATGTATTACGTGAAAATGAAGAACATAGTAATCAATGATCGTTTTAAAAAATATATTACTTTATCCCCCTTTTCAAAGCTGTTTATAAGATACAATTTATAGTGGTATTTGTGGCAATCAGGAACAGTAGTTAACCATGGACATTCGTGAGTTCGGACATTAAAATCCAAGCTTTAAAAATCGAATATTCGAATATACATTTAATCGAATAATGAATCGAAGCGCTGTAGGCGCTGAAGGCCTGTGGCTAGATTTAGTGTGACGTAAAATGCATTTAGGATGTATTGTCCGAATTTCTTCCTTGATCCGAATTGACGGTTGAGTGAAGCAGCTCAGAGAATGTAAGAAAATACAATATTTGTGTATATACTACAGTATACATAGACGGTGGAGGACAACACGATACTGGTGGTGGGAATGATAACCTTTTGTTCAACTCTACAGATCTGGTAGAGGCTCGTCTACATAGGTGGTGAAGATTTACAACAACAACAACAACAACAACATGGCCGCAAAAACTGTTATTGTTGGCGTCTAATAAATCACTTTCAATAGCCTAAAATAGCTTTCTATTACATAAGGCCCAGTCTCACTATGATGCCAAGGCTCTACCGGGATGAACCAGGGCTCGACTGGAATGAACCGGGGACGACCGGGAACAACCGGGGCTCCACCGGGAAAGTATCAAAATGTTTAATACCTCCGGGATGAACCGGGTGTCACCGGGAAGGACCAGCAATGACCAGCGCGGCACAAGCATCAACTGGGACGGCACCGGGAACAACCTGAACGGCACCGTAGCTCCACCGGGGCACATACAGACCCCGGCAGGGCTACGGCAACGCCACGGTTGTCGCCGGTGGTGCCCCGGTGAATGCCGGCATAGTCCCGGTATAGCTACGGTACATCGATAAACCGGCGCTCTGCCGGGACGCCACCGGCATTCAGCGAGGCTCCGCCTGGGTACTACCGGCGACGACCGGGGTTAAACCGGGACGTTGCCGTAGCTCTGCCGGGGTCTGATGCCGGTATAGCTCCGGTGAGTGCCGGTGGAGTTACAGTAAACCGGGGCTTTGCCGGGACGCTGCCGGCTTTCACCGGGGCTCCACCTGGGCATTACCGGCGACAACCGGGGCTCTGCCGGGGCTTCACCGCGATAAACCGTAGCTAGTCCGGGTTCTACAGGGACTCTGTCGTGATGTTTTCCAGCTTCAACCGACGCAGCTCCGGAAAATAGTGTGATGGCGTTAAAAAAATTCTACGAATCATCCCGGTTCTCGCCGGTCGACCGGCGTTAGCAAACCGGGATGAACCGGGGCTCTACCGGCAATAGTGAGACTTGGGCTATAATTAACAGATCAGGAAATGACTCAATCTTCCTTTGTTATGTTTATACAAAAGAAAATCCACATACCCTGATAAAGAACGGTGTACATATTGCGTACTTTGTCGCACGTAGAACTTCTCGACTTCTATTGGCGCGCTCGATCTGCGAAGTGAAATACCTTATCCGGTTACTTCGTCTATTTCCGAGAATGATCGTGAATATTTTTTTTTTCATTGTCTTTTTTCTGGAATGTCTTGTTAACGCAAAATAAAATAACAATATTTTAAAATATGTTTGTAAATACCAAATATAATGTCTTCAAAAATGTCTCAGAAAAAATATGCTAACTGTCACCGTAACCACTCGTATCTTTTCGGCCTAGACCGTCAAGCGAGGAACTTATTCTCGCATGAATATGTAAAAAAGTAAAACTATGTCGTCGCCATTGCTTAGCAATTTTGCTTCAATGATATTTTGTTACACTTTTTATGACACTGTCATGTTATAAAGTGATGTTCTGTTTTTACAAGGCGGGTTATTGAGATCTGCAAAGAAATTCTTTTATTGCGTATGAATTAAGTGGTAAATCGGACTTTTCGGAATTTGATTTTTGGCAGCCAGCCAATTCGGATAGGATCAGAAATTGATATCATTACTATGGCCTTGGGGCTACGCCCCAGGCCAAAAACGAATATTCGAATATCTTTTTCAGTATTCGTTCCCATCCCTAGACTCTTTATTATTTTATTTAACTTCAGCGCACATATTTAAGTGGACAAAGGTTCCAAACATGAGTTTTCCCGGACAATGGACAAATGAGGACTTGTATATTTTTAGCACAAAGTGCCCTTTTTTTCCGCGTCCAAAAGGCCAAAACCAATTATTTTACAAGGCTATAGACTAATACCTGCTTCTAGTGTACACAAACCGCTACCATGCTGGTATAGTATCTTACCGTCTAAATTCGTCACGTTTACGTAAATATTCATCTAATTTAGCGTTTTTACTATCTTCCTAAAGTACAATGCCCGTGTTTCAGTGGCTAAAAGTCCAAAACAAGAGTTTTCCCGGACTACTGAATAATGGGGGAATTTTGTCTCGTTATATTTAAACGACCAGGAGAACTCTTGTTTGGAACTTTGGCCACTGAAACATGCAGTACTTGTAGTCATACACTAATATAAACGATTTATGTTGATAAAAGGGCTAAATCGGATAACCGATCACGCGTACCAGATGCATTTAGATGGCAAGTGACTATACCACCGTGTTCCCTACAAGCACGTGCTAGTTCTTAGTCAGGGGAAACTCTTGTCTGGAACTTTTGGCCGCTGAAACATAAACACTGTACGTTAAAAAGTAAATAAAAGCGTTAAATGCGATGAATGGTCACGTGAAAGTTACGACTTTAGACAGCACGAGACTATATCAGCGTGGTAGCCGTTCGTGTCCTCTACAAGCACGTATCAATCCATACACGGGAAAACTCTTGTTATGGACTTTCGCCGCTGAAACATTGGCATTGTAAGTTAAAAAAGGTACATGTAATAAAAACCCTATAACGTATACATGGCCAGATATATTTGATAAATGGTCACGTTCTACTGCTAATGCTTCTGCTATTGCTACATTGCTACTGCTACTGCTACTGATTATGCTACTGCTACTGCTGTTGCTGCTGCTACTGCTACTGCAACATTGCTTCTGCTACTGCTACTGCTACTGCTACTACTACTACTACAACTACTACTACTACTACATCTACTACTACTACTGCTACTGCTGCTTCTACTGTTACATTGTTACTGCTACTGCTACATTGCTACTGCTATTGCTACTGCTACTATTTGATTGCTACTGCTACATTGCTACTGCTACTGCTAATGCTACTACTACTACTGCTACTGATACTGCTACTACTACATTAGTACTGCTTCTGCTACTGCTATTACTACTTCTGCTACTGATAATGCTACTGCTACATTTCTACTGCTACTGCTACTGCTTCTGCTACTACTACTACTACATTTCTACTGCTACTGCTACTGCTACTACTTCTACTGCTAATGCTACTGCTACATTGCTACTGCTACTGCTGCTGCTACTGCTACTGCTGCTGCTGCTATTGCTACTGCTACTGCTACTACTTCTACTGCTACTGCTACATTGCTACTGCTTCTGCTACTACTACTACTACTTCTTCTGCTACTGCTACATTACTACTGCTACTGATGCTGCTACTGCTGCAGCTGCTACTGCTTCATTGCTACTGATACTGCTACATTGCTATTGCTACTGCAACTGCTACATTGCTATTGCTACTACTACTACTGCTACTGCTACTGCTACTTCTACTACTACATTGCTACTGCTACTGCTACTACTACTACTAATACTACAACTACAACTACTACTGCTACTGCTACATTGCTACTGCTACTGCTACTGCTACTGCTATTACTACTTCTTCTATTGCTAATGATATTGCTAAAATACATTGCTACTGCTACATTGCTACTGTTACTGCTGCTGTTGCTGCTGCTACTGCTACTGCTACTACTTCTACTACTACTACTACTACTACAATTACTACTACTACTGATTCTGCTACTGCTTCTGCTACGGCTACTGCTACATTGCTACTGCTACTGCTACATTGCTACTGCTATTGCTACTGCTACTGCTAGATTGCTTCTGCTACTGCTACATTGCTACTGCTACTGCTACTGCTTTTGCTACTTCTACTAGTGCTACTATTGTCAAAAAATTGTTCCTCGTGTCATAATGTTTATTCCGGTTGGCGCGATAATGCGTCGCTATGGTGATGACAGTATACCGGTCATAAATCCCGCTAACAAAGCCAGACACTTTGTGTCAAAATTATGATAGGTGCAAATCGCGTCGGCAATCAAAACACCGACCTGCACTTGGTCCAATGACTCGAATTACATTTAAAATTATCAAAGATTAAATAAGTAAAGGAAAAGCCAACTTTGTGTAAAAAAACAAATAAGACCGTATGGCAATTAAAACACCGACCCGTCTTGATCTTATAACTCGAATTACATTTAAAATGATCAAAGATTAAATGAGTAAAGAAAGAGCCGACTTGGTGTGAAAAAAACAGATCGTATGGTTATAATCACGTTGTCCAATCAAAAAAGCTTTTAGAAAATAATTTACTCAACCTCTAATGAGTATTTGCGTATCGTATGGTCCAAACATTAATTAATTACTCAATATTCAATCAGGTATTATACTTAAAGAAATGTTTTTGGTATTGCACCCTCATTTAATTGAAAATATTATAATTGCTACACGCAGAAAGTAAATATCTGTCCAAGCAAAATGCCACCTACGCCTTCCGCTGCTTGGAAGTATTTCACGACATCATCCGATAAGAAGTCGCCGATCCAAGTGTCTTTTAAACGTGGCAACTTTAAAAGACTGACTGTTTAGTCTGTTAAACAGGTTCAAAGTGTGTTGTGGCTATGTACATAATTCGTTTAAGTTCAGCTTTAATTATATGTAGATCTAACTGTTTTGTCATTTAATTATTTTGTCGTCATGTAATATTATGTTTCTCGTTCTATTGTTTATGTACGATATTAATAGTTTAAAAACAGTTTTTGTCATTCAATTTTAACAATAAAAAGTAATCAACAAAATCAGCTTCGAATTAGCGACGGCAACGCTGTGTCAATATTTAGTCACTTCCGGTGAACTTCCGGTAAACACGAAAGTAGAATTCATGGAGTAATGGTACGGTAAACAAAGTTGACTTTTTTCCAACAGATGTTGACCGAATATCCGAAAATTCGTTCGGAAGGGTGACCGAATATTCGAATACCGAAATCGGTATATATATATATATATATAATTTGCATTTGATATTGTTAACCAATGAGGATCTATAATGCAACAGCGCAAATCCAGTTATACTAATAATAACTATTATGTTTCTCAAATAAGGAATGGAACAGTACATGATCCTGGATAAGTGCAGAGCAAATTTATGTCATGTTACTGATAATCTAGAAGTTGTTTTAATGAAATTTAACATAAGTATAATCCAAGGTCTCATAAAAATAACGTGTAAATTAATAAGTAATAACTTAAATGTGATAAATTCCTTCATTGCTAAATGTTGAAATAAAACATACTTTCCAGTGACGTGAGTGGACCAGCATGAATAACTCTCTGCACATGTTTGAGATCCGCTCCCATGCCTAGGGCCACTTTTGAAAATATTAGTCGAATGGGGCATTCTAAAATCGGCTTTTGTAAACTGGAAAGAATGACCTCCTTCAGCTGAAAATACAACAAACTCTTTTTTTTAGTGTTTTTTAATTTTTAAATTTTCGGGGAGCATATAGTTGCAAGTTTGTCCTTCCTTCCCTCCTTACTTCCTTCCGACACACTTTTGTTACAGTTTCTCATAGCACCTTCAATACTTTACCGATCTCTTTCATATTTGGCATGTAGGTATCTTGCATAGACCTCTACCTTTTGATGAGGTTTGAGGTCACTGGAGTCAAGGTCAAGGTCACTGAGGCTAATAATAGATTTTTCCGTCACACTTTTGTTACAGTTTCTTATAGCACCTTTAATACTTTACCGATCTCTTTCATAACTGGCATGAAGGTACCTTGCATGGACCTCTATCTTTTGATGAGGTTTGATGTCACTGGGGTCAAGGTCACCGAGGCTAATGATAGACTTTCCGTCACACTTTTGTTAAAGTTTCTCATATCACCTTCAATACTTTACCGATCTCTTTCATATTTGGCATGTAGATACCTTGCATGGACCTCTACCTTTTAATGAGGTTTGAGGTCACTGGGGCCACGGTCACCGAGGCTTTTCATAGATTTGTCCGTCACTTTGTTACAGTTTCTCATAGCAACTTCAATACATTACCGATCTCTTTCATAATATGGCATGTAGGTACCTTGCATGGACCTCTACCTTTTGATGAGGTTTGAGGCCACTGGGGTCAAGGTCACCGAGGCTAATAATAGATTTTTCCGTCACACTTGTTACAGTTTCTCATAGCACCTCCAATACCTTACCGATCTCTTTCATATTTTGCATGTAGCTACCTTGCATGGACCTCTACCTTTTGATAAGGTTTGCGGTCACTGGGGTCAAGGTTACTGAGGCTAATAATAGATTTTTCCGTCATGCTTTTGTTTCAGTTTCTCATAGCACATTAAATACGTTACCGGTCTCTTTCATATTTAGCATGTAGGCAACTTGCATGGACCTCTACCTTTTGATGAGGTTTGAGGTCACTGGGCTCAAGGTCAAGTCACCAAGGCTAATAAAAGATTTTCCGTCACGCTTTTCTTACAGTTTCTCATAGGGCCTTCAATACTTTACCGATCTCTTTCATACTTGGCATGTAGGTACATTGCATGGACTTCTACCTTTTTGATGAGGTCACTGGGGTCAAGGTCAAGGTCACCGAGGCTAATTAAAGATTTTTTAGGTGGTTATTAACACATTGATTGACAAAGCGCATTTTTGGGGAGCATCCATCAGTTTCACTGATATTCTTGTTATATATCATTGTAATATTATTTAAACAAGGTTTTCTGCATCACAACTGACTAACAGCACTTAAAGGGGCCTTTTCACAGATTTTGGCATATTTTGAAGTTTGTCATTAAATGCTTTATATTGATAAATGTAAACACTGGATCTTAAAAGCTCCAGTAGAAAATCAAGAATAAAATTAAAAAAAGGAAAAATAAGTAGCCGGTACCAGGGCTCGAACCAGTGATCCCCGGAGTCCTGGAGTTAGTCTGAAGTAAAAACGCATTAACCCTCTCGGCTATTCCGCCGAGTATACACAGTATAAGTATTTTATACCTTATATAAGCAATCTTCGTAGTTTCGTAAATTAAAACGACAACAACAGAACTCTCCAAATTATTCAATCGTTTCGCGTTGCAACGCTTTATAATTTTTAGGCTTTCAAATCGTCAAAAGATACATATAATGGCTATATTGGACTATGGTAAATGTTCAGTAATACTGTGTCCTCATAAATATCATAACTAAAACGAAAATTTGCGAATCTGAAACAACTTTCAGGTCGCGGTGGTGTAGTGGATGTGGTGTCCGCCTAGCGATAGGGCGTTTGTGGGTTTGATCCCTAATCGGGGAGCGTTCTCATTGTCACCTCCATAGACACCAAGTACTAATTCTTTTCAGGAAACGGACTCAATAGTGTCTATATAACGTTAAGGCTTTCGATGCAATCAAGCTAAAATAAATAGGTTTAAACCAACCGCACTTATCGATTAAAAAAATAAAATAAACAGTTTTGCTATCTCCACTGTTGTTGTCGTTCAACTTCGGCCTTCAAAATTTCAATACTGCGAAGTAAAACTATTGAAACTAACCTTTCCATAATCTGTTTCCATAGACGAATGGAACATGACGACTCGTGCGTTTACAGGTTCTTCACTCTCCCCAGCATAAAATAACTGCCCAGTTTTTGCCTGGCTATCTGATATCCATAGCCAATCCACTGCAATGATTAATGGCCTACAATATAAATCCATTTAATAGTATTCTAGGTACAAGTCTACGTTGGAATTCTATTGCAATTTATTAATTATTTGACCATACAAAAATATACATCATATACATTAAGTACATTGAACAGCTTTTCTCTTGTTCGATTGAGTACACGTTCATTATCCGAAAGACGCTGTGTCCGAATTGGGTAATCATGACATATATCATTTATTTGATAAAAATTTAGAAGTGATTCGAAAAAAATGACGGATCGATACCTATAACTATACCTTACCAAAAGCTTGAAGGTTTTTCACTTACTCCAAACTTTAATATTTTTACGATAATTAATACATACGTAGTGCGCCGCCATTTTCGGCGGTTGCCTGAAGTACTAAAGTATTAGTACGACGGAACCAGAATATTTGTGGTTTTGGTATTTTACAGTGGTGAAACAATTGTAGTTTGAACAAAAACGTCTGTGTTCTACTTGGGTGTGTAACATTTGGAACGCTGAGTAAATTTGAATCGAGGCGTATAGCGATATTTTGTGTCGTTACTCTTCTTTGCGTGGAATTCTCAAAGACTATTTCGAGTTCCGTTAACGGGAAAGATCACAATTAATATTACTTTGCAATGTTAGATTCAGCTTATTTTGTGTGTTTGATTTTATTTCATCAATTTAAGTAACATTACTACTCAAAATCAACGAAAATTTCGTACAGTATTTCGTAAAATAAAGCTAAACAATTAAAAATCTGTGTTCCTTATAGCCATTGTCGAAATGTCAACGCCAGATGTGGTCTGGCAAAATAGATGTTTGTGGATACAAAATGCTCGTTTTTATTATGGTTTTAACATGGTACCATTTTAGTGTTTATGTGTCGTATCAATAGATATATTCGTTGAAAATTAGCATGGAATTTATTGTGGTCACAAATAAATAAAAACGAGCATTTTGTATCTACAAAAATCTATGTAATCATACCACATCTAGCGTTGAAACTGTGGCTATCGCTATATGGAACACTGATTGTTTAGGTGTTAACTTTATTTTACGAAATACTTTACAAAATTGTCGTTGATTTTGAGCGTTATAAAGACTTTAAAGACTACTATTTTGATTGCATCAGGAATAATTTAAATAAAAAATAGTGTAGGATAAATAGAATAAAAAAGAAAAGCAGACCTCGCCTTTCTTCACTCGTGGGATAAATTTAAGAACACAATCACACTAACATAGTATTCTCTATATTCACTTAACATAAATACATTAATATGGTACGCAGTATATAATAATTCAATGCCTACACTTAAAGAACGCACAGTCATTAACGGTTATTTCAAAATTAAGTTCTTAATCACAAAACTAAACAATATTTAATAATAACATTTGAATAATTAGTATATTAATTGCTCAATTTAATATGAAAAGAGCATTAATCCTCGATATAAGTTTCCTCGGAGTCAGAAGAATCAACCGCCTCTTATACTTCAGCTGCATCATCAAGGTATTGTTCCCAGTCCTTCACACCTGGTTCCCTTGATAACGGGGTTTGCTGTTCAAGGTACTGATGCAACACGAGAACAAGTACACACATAGTTCGTGACTCTCATTTAAAACGATAGTTCCAAACAATGATGTGGTCACTATCGTAACGTATCCAGTTCAGATACGAGCGGGAAGACACGCGTCTGCTCTTCATGCAACCTGACTCTAATTAACCCCTACATCTCTCGGTACAGCTGAATATTGCAGTCACTGCCTAGGTACTCTTGAATGCCTGTGAATTTTAACTGGTAAGTAGGTAGAGTCAATAACCGCAGTGTGTTGTCATCTAGCGATGGAAAGTCGAGATATGTATTGTTGGTATCAACCCACTTGGCGACACTTCGCCGTGCCAGGATGTTTTCAGTTACAAATTGCCGAAGAGCATTTGAATGGCTCAACAACTCTCGCATGCGTGCAGCCATAACAGGTCCTCCTCGTTATTCATTGTAGCATCGATGGGGGTAAAATACTAATTTGAAATGGCGTATACTATGCGCACATATTCCCCTGTTAATGGGACCTGGGTTGTCGGAAAGATCTTATCCAGGGTCCAGATACTTCCAACGTTTGATTCGTGTATTGGCAGCCTCTACCATCGGACCTGCAAGACAATGTTCAATGTAAATAAGCGTTTCATTCACGTATTATTTTTAGGGTATTACCTGGTATTTTGAATTGGCTTGAATTGATTCATTCGTGCATACAAGTACAGATCATACAAAACATTCAATTTACAACTTTTAACAATTGGAAAACAATTATCACAGGTTTTGGATCACAATGCATTGATAGATCACATTTTGAATATAACAGTCAAAGTTGATCAGTTAAATTCAGTTGCAAGTAACTAGTCAGTATATTTGGCAGTGACATGAAATGAAAAGAAGTTACAAGATGTAGAAATCAAGAAATGATATATATACCACAGAATGTCCCACGAAAGTCTTGCAACTTATTTCCAATTGAGTCCTATAGATGGGTGGCAAAGGTAAAAAAGGGTGGCATTAATACGCATAAAAATATTATTCATTTAAACTTGAGACTATAATTGAGATCAAATAGTAATAAGCATATAATTATTATTAGAAAGCACTGGTTATCTTTTTATCACATTTAAATGTACGTACAAATATTGTATTGATGACTAATTTTAAACAACAATCATATATATATATATATATATACACACACCAATCACATAAAACATAAATTTAAACAATAAGACAACTAGTAAAAAATAAAATCAGCATTTTCTTTCAATTTCTTATTGTCTGTGAGACCAGTCTTCACTTTCTTTTTAAATTCATATTTATTCTTAACGATTTTACTATCTGCAGGCAGACAGTTCCAGTCTTTGATCGCTTGATAATAAAAGGTAGTGCTGCTAAACCATTCACTTGAGGTAAAAAAATATACCTTTACTATGTCTACTGTAATGACTATGTATATCAGACACTTAACTAAAATTTAGTATACATGTAAGAAGGACATTTCTTGTTAACAATTTTTAGAACATGGTTGAGTCTTAATTGCTTAACTCTATTTTGAACATTTACCCAAACAATACTACTAAAATCTTTAACTTTCAAAGATGTTCTAGAGTCATATCCATAAATGAATCTAACAACTTTATTCTGTACAACTTGTAATCTCTTTTTTTTAACTGTTTACTAATACCATTGTACCATGAAGAACTAGCATAGTAAAAATGGCATTGAACCAAGGAGTTAAATAACAATTGTCTTAATTCCATATTCAAACAGTGGTTTTGCCTATACAAGAATCTTATTCTCGAATTCACCTTTTCAATAATATTATTAACAATTGATGTAGCAGAAAGATCATTGTCCAATATTGAACCAAAGTACTTAACAGATGATTGAGAAACAATAGTGTGGTCATTACATTTTACATTACAGTTATGACGTTTCGATCATTTCCTTTTTGAACCAAACACTATACATTCAGTTTTTCCAAGGTGTAAAGACAGTTTGTTATCCACTTACCATTTACTACAATTATCAAGTTCTTTACCCAAAACACTTCTGATGATACTAGGATCTTTGTGAGAATAAAGGATGGCACTGTCATCAGCAAAAGAATAAGTTTAGATGATTAACTAATACTAATAACCGTATCATTTACATAGCATAAAACAGGAGCGGCCCTACATACTTCCCTGAGGGACTCCGCATGTGATATTCATAGATTCAGACATAGTATTATTGACATTTACCATTTGATTTCGACCTGTTCAGTAAGATTGAAACCACTCCACTGACTCAACACCACTTGTCTTAGGCTTCTGGCATAAAATGCCATGGTCAAATGTGTCAAACGCTTTCTGACATTATCATACCCGTGTAAAGGCCTTTTGAAGTTTGACCCTGTATATGGACAGTATATGTAAGGAGGATAATGCAAGATTTAGTGGAATAGTTACATCTAAAACCACTTTGATATTCATATAAAAGACCATGATTTACAAAAAAATATTCCAACTGGCTACATACAGCCCTTTCTAAAATTTTAGACACAAATGATAAAATACTGACAGGTCTGTATTTAGAAACATCATATCTATTGCTCTTTTTAAAAAGTGGTTTAACCTTAGCACATTTGAGATCACTAGGAACTGTATTAGAAGTAATAGAGCTATTGACTACAAAAAAGTAATGTGAATTTTTACAAAAGGTGCAGCATCTGTTAAGTATTTGGCATAAATGTCATCTAGCTCTGTAGTTTTAAAACAAATTAACTTACACAGTACCTTATAAATATATTCTTCACTGACAGTATGAAGTTTACATTTTACATCATTTTGATTTCGGTCTTTATAAAACTGTTTAAAACAATGAGAATCAGCAGTAAAAGTATTTAAAGGTACTGGTAGCTTGTCTACTAACACAGAAGCTACAGTAGTAGTGTTAAAATGACTAGCAATGTTAGCTGGTTCAAAACAATTTTCACCATCAAAATTTAGTACAACATTTGGTGATGATTTTGACTTATTACTATACCCAAGGTCATTCAAATGAGACCATTACCTTTTACGGTTATGCTTATTGTTCTCTAACTGGTAGAGATATACTAGTAATCAGACTTTGCAGATTTCACCTGTCTTTGTACCAACTTTCTATAAAAACAATATTTACTATACATTTCTTTCTGTTTAAATTTTTTATACTTGTACAAATAAGAATCTCAAATACTAATTCTTTCTAAAATGTTTGAATCCAGCCAAGGTTCACTCTTTGTTTAAGTCTTATCTGTTTTATTGGAGCAACAGTATTTAACACACCTAAGAACAAGTCTTTAAAACACAACCAAGAATCTTCTATAGAAGTGGCAGTAAACATACTGGACCAATCACAAAAGTTAAGATTATGTATAAAAGTTTCACAATTATAGTTTTTCATTTATCTAATAACAATGTTTAACAATGTTTCAATGTTTATTAAAAACACTTTTCTGTCTTCCGAGTACAAAATACAGGAAAGTGGTCACTAAGCCCAACAGGCAGGGTACCAGACTGAACAATCTTGTCAGGGTGGCTACATAGTACATGATCAAACAGACTAGAGGAGTTAGCTGAAATTCTGGTTGGCTCATTAATAAGCTGTGACAAGTTAAAAATACTAAGTATTTGCAAAAAATACTTATATAAGACAGACTTCTTATTTAAAAAACAAATATTAAAATCACCGAGAATATACCATTCAGTGTCAGATCTAAAATTGGTTAAAATAGATTCAAATTGATTAACAAAGTAATTTTGTTTAGGGGGTCTATAACATGACCCAACTAAAATTGGCTTGGTCGTGGGTAAAATAATGTCAGCCCAGACAGCCTCAATATTGCCATTTTCCAGATCTATTCTTTCCGAAAAAAACAGGTCTTCGTTGATGCGCAAGCACACTCCCCGTCCTAGTCGGTCTCGGTCTTTCCTGATCACGCTGTAACCATCCAGCCTCACTTCCTGGTAAGTCACGGTATCATCCAGCCAGGTCTCTGAGAGAGCTATCACAGCAAATTTATACTTGGTGATAAAATGTTTTATTTCTGATATTTTTGGCCATGAAGATCTTACATAAAAATGAATAAAATTAAGTTCTTTACGTTCAAAGCAATTAAAAGAATGACATGAGTCTCTAAAAGTTTCTGAGTTGACATCATTTGGAATATAATTTTTCATTTCACACGTAGAATCACAGCTATTAAATGGCAATTTCTCAAAAGTACACTTGGTACAATAAAATTGAAATGCTATATCATTCAATTTAAAATACACTTCCATAGCTATTTTGAACGAGAGGTAACTCCCCTTCCACATACACAACATGGGTGTTTGGGTTGTCTCCCTTTCTTACGAGCACCATGTTCAGTCGAATCTGAAACAATTGCTGTGCCTGGGTGTGGGTGAACATCCCCACTCTGCATCAGAAGCTGAATAAAGATGAATTTAAAATTGACTGTTACATAATGTTTTTGAAGGTTTCCTATCCATCTTCGTTCGGGTACGAAATTGTTTTGTTCTAAGTTGATCGGTGGGGGCGATAGGTACGAAAGTAATTCGAACGTTGTAGCGTCATTAAATGGATCAAAATTGCTGGATATCAGAGTTTCGTCGTCTGGAGAATACTTATATGCATCCACGAGTCTGTTCTTTCCAAAGAAGATGGTTAGTTGTTTAAAGTATAATTAAAAAAAGCTTAATTAAGTTTAAATAATTAGTTTAGTTTAAATAGTTAAAAATAAAGAAGAGATAAAAATTCCACTTATTGCCGCCATTTTCGAACTTGACCTTGGACTTCTTTAATACTTAATCCCCGTTAACTGTACTATTTATTACAAATCCAGCTTTCCGTACTTTAATTTTCATTCAATTGATCACTCAATTTATGACGTATCTCATGTGACGTAATTTCTGTGACGAAACCCAGTTTTAGCTAGACTTTCTGGATTTTAGGGACAGCAATTCCGTCGTGGAGGATTAATATTTAACAGTTAAATATTTTCTAGCATCGAACGAATCCAAAACACATTTCGGATTGTGTTTTTGTCATGCATTATTAGGAATTAATTTTGTGGCATCGGTCCGACAAGTCATTCGATTTCGTAAATCTTTTTTTTGGTGCAAGTAGATCTAGGCAGCATTCGATACAATCGTTTAAAAAAGCGTGATTTTGAATTAATATAAAATGACGGATGGAATAGGACGGAATAGCAAATCATTGTTATTTTATTAAAATAAACTTCGAATTTAAGTTGTCGAGATAAGTGTTCTTTAACTATAAACTTAGCTGTTCGATGATTCCTGTTTAAGCTCAAAGAGAGGCATATATCTTATGTACAGAAGAGTTTCAGTTTCAATCGTCTTTTGTAGTATCCAAACTGTGTGATACGTGTCGTTGACATTATGTTCGATTCTTTCGTTGAGTTGTGGTTAATTGATTTGATCACCGTTGGCTGAGACTGAATGTGGACGCCACATTTTTGTTATTACGTCACTCGTTGGCCCTAACGTCACGTGCTTAAGCTGCGGGGCCGATTATCAATTATCAACATTTTGCCCTGCATGGCCAAACGGGATAATCACCTTGCTTTTCCGATGATCACACATAGAATTCGAAAATTTTCATATTGAAGGAACACAACCACAAACAACAGTTTAATATATATATTATGTGCAGTAAATAATGTATATTATAAATATAGCAAACGATTAAACTCCAGAAATTCTTTAAGGACATAAATTGTGGTACTTATCCTCTTCTTTAATAACAGAACACAATAATACGTGTTAAACGGTCAAATCTTCGACTTACGCTGTGGAACGGTCAATGCAACTCATTGAGGGTTTAAACCTCTTTTTGGGCTAACCAAACGAAACCACACAATTGTCACAGAATTAATCGCATACCACAAGCGCGTCATCACCAATGATAATAAAAGTACATATGCAGTGTTTTTTGTGAGCCATTTTGGGGCCGAAATTCGGCCCCATTTCCATCCTTAAAACATGTATAAATTTCCCCTTTTTCTGAAGAAAATCCTCTCATGATGTCTTTAATATCTGTAGAAAAAAAAAGTTTTATTCCATCAATTCAATCCAAAGTATGAGAAACGTGTAAGGAAACACGTAACAAAACAATTTAAAATCATTTCAAACAATAATATGACCTCTAGTATGAGAAAACTGAAGCCGAAATTCGGCGATTTGCTATTTGTCATCGGTTTTCGCGACCCCGTTTATTGTTGATTTTTCATTAGATTTACCTGAAAATCTGACCTGGTTTACGAACTGAAATTAAGCAGATTTACTTGTGTTTTGCAAGTCGGTATGCCTTTACATTTGATTTGCTTAGTCATATTTATCATCTTTGCCCAACGTATTACTAGTACATGACTTCTTCCATCTACATTGAAGTCTTTGGCTATGAAGAATATGATGTTTTACATGACCGTTTTGTCTTCTCTTAAAATGTATCCTCTAAGAGAATAGCTAATAGACTGGAAAGATGCTTCTATAACTTTATAAAACACTGTATAAGCTATTAAATGTGATTCAACCCTTTAAAACAAACAGTTATACAACAAGGTAAAATGTCACCTTTTCAAGCATAACGACTCGAAATTGTCCCACTGAAGGGCCCCGCCACCTTTCCCCTAAACCTGAAAAAAAACACTGATATGAAGAAAAAAAATTAAAACAAATAATGCCTAAACGTGACGCGTGAATCGAATACTTCTCACATACACCGTAAGTTTCGTTATTTTTTAAACGACTTAAGAGATTATGTTTTTAAATTATTAGTAGGAAAAATATATGATTGCTTAATTACAATAATTAGACTATCAGGTGAGCGAAGTGTCGAAAGCAAAAGGTATAGAAAGGTCGTCCATGTGTTATATCCGTTTGACAAAAATTAGCTTTACTGCTTACAGTATCTGAAGAATGACATATGAACAGTTTGAAGATATGCACGTGGATACGTTCCAATGTATCCTCACAGCACAATCATTGTGAGTGCAATTTTAATCAGTTTACTGATAAGTGTTACGATAACAATGACGCATGACGATGTCTCTGAAATATATCTAGTATCTACTAAAACGTTTCACAGATTGTGCCCAACTTTGCTAGTCGTTACATGATTTATATTAAATTGCAATGGCGTCCGAGGCCAAATATCGTGATTTCTTAAATGATGAGACAGAAAAAATAAAATCTGCATTAACAAAAGACGAATCACGTAAAAGAGAACATTCGATTGTGGCTGCCATTGATTTTGGTACAACGTATACGGGATATGCATTTGTTCCTAAACATGATGCACTGAATCTTATTCAGATGAGTATGTTTGGTAGCAAATCTGTACAGTCGGTTAAGGCACCTACAACCGTATTGCTGGACAAAGAAAAGAAATGTGTTGCATTTGGTTACGAAGCCTTGGAAAAATACGAGAACATTTGCGAAGACGGAAAGTCAAACGATTATTACTTCTTTGAAAAGTTTAAAATGGCATTGTACAAAACAAAGGTACGTTTAACAACGAGTTATATATTAATTGTTTATGAAATTGTTAATATTTTTAAACATGCATCTATTGTTTACACATCAGAGGAAGCTCATAATAGTAATACAATTTAGACATGGATTATGTAAAACATTACAGCGGCTAACAGACTTTCGAAATAAAACTGAAAAAGCATTTGTACAATGGTTTTTGTTTTCCTAATCATTAGTTATTAATTGGTCAAAATAAAATTATATCTGTAAAACATCAGAATCTGAGAAACCATGTCATATTTCTATTTTATTGATAATTTAAATGATCATATATTTATTCGGGCGCATATAAGATGCATGAACATTTTCAATTATAGCAAAATTGGTTTATTATAGAAGCTCGAACGAGAAACAATGCTGAAAGATAAGGCGGGGAACGAAGTTGAGGCAATACACATATTTGAAGAAGTGATCAAATATCTAACAGAACGTGTATATGATACACTTGGCAAGCGAATAACAGGAATTTCTTCAGATGACGTTTTCTGGGTAATCACCGTACCTGCTATCTGGTCAGACGCCGCGAAGCAGTTCATGAGAGAAGCTGCCAATAAGGTATTGCATTCATTTTCTACATAATCTTTTAAAATGCAATTTTGAACATCGCTCTTCATACGCTTTCTTTTAGGTTTCCGTTTCAAAGTTGAACGCAATGATACTCGAGATATGTGGCGGCTGCATAGTGGATATTGTGAGCGATAAAGACCCATAAGGAAATATCGGCTTCTGAATGTATTTTTTAATTTTATGCCTTTATACATTTTTGCATAAAGTGAAACTGTGTCATCTGAGGCTAAAACAAATTTGAAAATAATTGACATTAATGTATAGTTTGTAAATCTATTTTAGAAAGTAAGTCAGCGTATGCATGCCTTAAATATGGGTCAAGAGTCATATTGGGTTCCCTTGAATTAAATGGCAGAACTCAATGTCAAATATTGATAGAAAGCCCGTTGACTCTAGGCGTCTCGTGTTTAACGTTATTCTTAACGACTATTATCGTATCGTTCGTTATAAAATAAGTGTAATAGTGTGACACTTATATACTCGTGTTTATATTTTGTTTCGTTATATATGTTATTGATTGTAAACAACACGTAATCAGGTGATGAATATAAGACCTTCGTGTTTCATTTGAATTCAATATTGTTAATTTGGTTTAAGAGGAATCGATGGGTCTTCATAAATTACTATTAACTACGTTTAACATTTGACTATCATAACACTTTTTGGGCAATTATTTGCAACTTTCCGCAACCAATATATGACAGAATGAATATAATCCGCTGAATAGATACTTGTTTTTATAAAATGAAAGTATAGCACAGTATTGTTAGCAATACACACAGATAGACAGAAAATTAGCAGAAGGGCAATTCTATTGCAATATTCTGCTTTCCTTAATTTTTACGAATCTTTAGGAACGCAGATGAGATAGATTTTGTGTATTGTATTTGATACTGTCTGTGCACGTTTTAACCCTGTCTATGGGGTGACAATCTCCTCACATGCTAAACCGCATGTCAATGCCTAAACAGGTATTTCTGCCGTTGTGAATTCTTTACTACTGTTATTTAAATGTTTAAAGCCGCCCACATACCAGTTAGACAGTGGTTTGCGTTTAGTTAGTGTTAATATTCGTTATATATCTCGAATTAACTCTGTTCATATTTTTACACGGTGCCAGTTATTATCATGTTAAATGTGATCGAATATTTGTTTCACTTTTGCAAATGCTTTTAATTACACAAATTTGCAAATGATTACATTAAAAAACTTGATTAATATTTAAAATTAATATGTAGATGTTTAAAGAACAATATTGTGTGGAGTACACGTCTTAAACTTGCTTTAAAAAGTTGTATTCGCCAAAAAACTTCCTGATTTAGTTGGGTCTCACAGTTATAATCAAACATGGATTTCCTTTATTACAAGATAACACTGAAACTCGATTTAATTGGAATGATATCTTTGACATGTACATATTGTGCGTTGTAGCCACACTGTTTCAAAACAAAGCAGCTGTCTTGGTTAAAATTGCAATGATAGGTTTTCCATTTCATAAAAAGTAATTTAACGTTTTGGCAATCTTGAAATATTAAAATTATGCCAGTTGTTACATATTCAGGCACAGCGAGTCAGCAGTATGTTCTTTTTTTGCAATTATCCACTTTAGAAGGTCTGACAACTAGTATATTTTTTAATCTACAGGGCATGATAATTTTATCTCGCATAAAATCCATTTTCTGCATAATTGATAATATAAACGGAGAGAAGGGTCGTAAAGTCTGTGGTTGGTATGAAAAATGCATTGCTACTCTGTAACGCGGCGCCAAACACGTGTCTATGATGCACAATGAACGCCCATTATCTTTCAAGCGAGCATCGTGTTGTTCGCAATACAGGGTTTCCAAGAACATAATTCTTATTTAATTTGTTATTATTATGTGATCTCTAAGAGGTTAATTTGTCACATTATGGTTAGAAATTATGGGTGGAATATATGGATTTACCTCATATAAAAAATATTGAAAATTTTATCAAAATGGCCAGTAAACATGACAGTCACAAAGTGCACATATGTTCAAATAAGCTTATCTATCGATGAGGGAGAGATTAAAGAATAGTATAGTTGACACAAGGCCAGGTATGTTTGTATTGGTCAGGCAATAGTGTTTATTCAGTTAAATCTCTCATCAAAAGGTTGGATAAAGCTTGTAAATATTTTAGTGGTTTGTTTATCCCGTTTCCAGGGCTTCATTGATTCAGTATCTTAAGTAATGTATCCAATAAGAAACAACCACGCATAGAACACTGACCAATGGAATTCATAACTGAGTTTCACGGGTCAGGTGTTAGAGGGAAACAAGAGAGTTAGCGTTTAGGCTTGGAGAGACGTACGGATCGAGAAAGATACGATCATGTAGCTATCAGACTGTATTTGTATAACCGAAAATATTAAGTATGTTAGACATTAAATTGGACTAGAAACTGATACATGGTGTTGTTGAATATTTTATCCTACGTAATGCAGAGAAATTAACATAAATAGATAGAGTAGACTTGTCCCATGCGCGGCACGAGAAAATGGGAGTTAATGCAAAACTCGTCATCTTGGCAATTCGCGCATGACGAGATATCGAATGATAGGCTACATACCGGTAATTTAAGAGTAATGAACATTGATAGTAACTATGGGTCGTCCATGAACTATGAACGATTACGGGACACAGGACGTTAAATGGTGCTCGTGAACCAAGGATTCGAACAAAGAAATACTACCACTTACAATTACGAAGCCATGGAAAACAACGCGAAGAAACTCCGTTTCGGCAACTTCTGTAACCAGTAACAACAACCGTGAGCCGGGAACAACGACATCAGACCGCACACATTCTGCAACTTCCGGTGAGTGACTGTTTTATTTCCTAACGCTTGTATCAAAATGGCAAATCAAATAATCCCTGAATTATTTCAAAATTTAAATGAACAAATTAAAGATGTTAAAACGGCCATAAGCACTCAGACTATTTCACAGGTTGTACAATCATTTGATGGAAATTCAAAAGAATTTAAAAATTGGATTAAAAATGTAGAAAAATATGGAACACTTACCAATTTAGATGAGAATAAATTAAAATTTGTTGCTTACCAATCTAGTAAAGGGCTTGTTAGTGATTACATACATCGTTTTTTGACTGATGATCCGACAGGGACTTGGACAGATTTAAAGGAACAGCTTAAATTAAGATTTGCAGAAATTCAAGACCCACAATACGCTTTCTCATTATTAAAGACGACTAAACAAAAGACCGACGAAAATGTTCAAATATACGCTGAGCGACTTTTATCTCTTGCGACTGACGCATACGAAAATATTGAAGGAAATTTAGACTATAAAGAAAAACAGTTAGTAGAAATTTTTATCGACGGATTATCAAACGATTATTTGAGACTTAAATTAATGCGCGAAAATCATGCAACGTTATCAAATGCTTTAAAAAGCGCTATACACGAGCAAAGTGTCAGAGCTAGGTTTGAGTTACGATCACAAATAAATGGACTTGATAACATTACGACCGATAATATTCAGACAGGTATCGATTATATTAGGTCATCTATTGTTTGCACAAACACGGTCATTCTATTGAAATCTGTCGCCGTAGGCAACGCGAGATAAGTGCATATACGGTAGGGCGGAACTGTCATACGATAGATCAAAACGGTAACAGGCGCAAGAACGAATATGACAAAAATTGGAAAGATAAAATTGATTGTTGGAATTGTGGTAAATTAAGACACTTTAGTAGAGAATGTACTCAAAGAAAAACGTACATTAATCGAAAAAACTAGGAAATTCTTACCAAAAAGGGGTCTATGGTAAGAATGAAAAAGTCGAGACATATAATATCGCTTTGTGTGGTAGTCCAAATTCTTGTGTTATTTCAACAGGTGGTTATCAATTTAGGAGCTTGATAGACTCGGGCGCTCAAGTCAGCATCGTGAGTAAACGTACTTATGATATGTTAAAACAAAAACCCGCACTGATATTTCAAAAAGTAAATCTAAAGTCGGTAAATGGAAATTCATTACATGTCCACGGAAGTGTAAAATTGAGATTCAAAATAGGGAGCATATATAAAGAGCACATGTTTTTTGTAGTAAGTAACGTTAATAGAAATGTTATTTTAGGAAGAGACTTTTTACAAAATAATGGTGTCCGTTTATACTTTGATTTAGGATGTTTGAGGATTGATAACTGTTATGTACCTCTAGAAGAAGATGTACATCTTTCAACGATAGCGAGATTAACTAGACATACTGTGTTAAAACCACAAACTGCATATAGACTCTTTGCTCAAGCTAAAAGAAACTGCATACGTTCAAATACGAATTATGAATTCAATGGAATAAGCAATTCTTTCTTTGATAATGAACCCGGTTTAACAATTGTTAATTCAGTCGTCAAGACAACGCGTGATAGACAATTTCCCATTTTAATTATAAACAATACGCACAAAACAATAAGGCTTAGACGACACTGTGCCATAGGGCGAATAAAATCGGTAAATGATAATGAAATATGCTCAGTACAAGAAGTTATTAAAAATAATCAGCCGAAATCAGGTTTATCTAAAGATGAAATCTTATCAGATTTACGTGTAGATGAAAATCAAAAAGAAAATATTCTACCGATACTCTTAAAACACAGAACTCTCTTCGCAAGAAATAATTTAGAATTAACACAAACTTCAGCAATAGAATTTACCATAGACACAGGGGATCATCCACCCATTAAATTAAGGCCGTATCGAACACCATTAAACAATAAGGTATTCATAGATAAAGCCATCGACGAAATGTTAGACGCAAACATAATAAGTCCGTCAAGAAGTCCGTGGAGCTTCCCTATTGTTTTAGTAGATAAAAAGAAAAATAACCATGACTCAAACAAAGATAATAAAGACGAGAAAAGGTTTTGTGTTGATTTTAGACAATTAAACAAAATTACAAAACCAATTGCCTATCCATTACCATTAATAGATGATATATTGGCGTTATTAGGTAAAAGTAAATATTTCACCAGTTTAGATTTGATATCGGGATATTGGCAAATACCTATAAAGGAAGAGGACAGAGAAAAAACGGCTTTCGCTTCGGGATTCAGGGGTCTATTTCAATTTAATGTTATGCCCTTCGGTGCCTCCTCCGCCGGTGCTATATTTCAAGAATTGGCTAATAAAGTACTCAAAGGTTGTGAGAGCTTCGCTGTGGCGTATCTAGACGATATTTTAATATTTTCACCTGACTTGCAATCTCATTTATCACACGTAGATACAGTACTACAGAGTCTCAGTAAACATAACCTAAAGCTAAAACTATCAAAATGTCAATTCTTACAAAGAGAGACTAGATACCTAGGCTTCATCATAGATCAAAATGGTATAAGGCCGGATCCGTTAAAAGTGGAAGCGATCCGACAATTCCCTAGGCCAAAGTGCGTGCGCGATGTACGATCCATCTTAGGTGCTGCAGGATTTTATAGGAGATTCTGTCCGTCGTATTCAGAAGTAGTCGAGCCTCTCATTAATCTCACGAGAAAGAATGTCCCATTTAAATGGTCAAAACAATGCGAAGATAGTTTCCTACAATTAAAAGACTCATTTACGCAAATCCCTTATCTTTCATACCCTGATCCAAAAAAAGGTTATATTCTGTATACGGATGCATCTGATAAATGCGTCGGAGCCTGTTTGACTCAAAAATGCGACAGTAACGAGACCGGGGATTATGTGGGCGAAAAGCCGATATTTTTCATATCGCACAGATTAAGCCCCACACAATGCAAATATAGTACCATTGAAAAAGAATGTTACAGCATATTTTACAGTCTAAGTAAATTGCACCATTATTTACACAATGCTGAATTTGTTATAAAGAGTGATCACAAGCCGCTTAAGTATTTATTGGAAAGTCCGATGCAAAACAAGAAAATACAATTATGGGCCTTAAGTATAGCGGGTTACAACTGCAAAATTGAATATATACCGGGAAAAAAGAATATTATTGCTGACTTCCTAAGCCGACCTCCAAAAACCAAAATAAAGAATAATCAATGCGATCAAACATAACTAGAATTAGATATTAACGATAAACATTTGACGATTAGTTCGGAAATAAATGGACAAAACCAGACGCGCGAAATTAATGTAATTGACTCTACGCATATCGATCACAGGCAAATAATTGATAATATTATTACCCCGCAACCAATTCTAGTCGACGACACAGCGTCGAACAATAATATATCAGGGCTTAATATGCAAATAGAACAAGAAAAAGACCCTCATATATCTGAGATTAAAGCTAGATTAAGATTAGGGAAACAGAACAAGAGTGAAGATGATAGATATTTAACGGTTGATGACATACTGTACTACATATCAAACGTAGATGAGGAACCTACCCTCAGGCTGTTTGTACCTAAACACCTGACTGATTCAGTTGTCAAGCAATACCATGATGAAAACGGACATCCTGGGTCTCAAAGGCTTTTCCAGACACTAAAAGAGAAATATTACTGGCCTAAAATGTTCAAAGAATTGAATGATTATGTATCTAAGTGCATTATATGTCAAAGTAGAAATTTAAAAGCAATTAAAGCTCCCATATCGTCGGATACCTCAATACCTCCCTTTCCGTTTTCAGTTGTTTCCATAGATATATGCGGTCCATATCCGAAAACGCTTTCCGGAAATAGATATATAATATGTTTCGTAGATCAATTCTCAGGATACATAGAAGCTTTCGCTTCGCCTGATAAGTCGTCTGATAGCGTAATACACCTGTTAATGAACGAGATTTATTGCCGTCATAGTTGTCCTATAAGAATTATAACTGATAACGGAAAAGAATTCACAAGCACAGCTTTCACGGAAACATTAAAATCAATGAACATTGACCACGTAAAGACGACAATATATCATCCCGCGTCTAATGGCATGAACGAGCGTTCACATGGGACTATGAATAATATACTATCAAAACGGGTTCAAGAAAATGTACAACAATGGGACGTACATTTAAACATGTCTTTAGCGGCAATGAGATTTTGTACATCCGAGACTTCGAAGCACACACCGTTCTTCTTACTTTTTAATAGAGACCCTATTCTTCCAATAGACAACTTGTTAAAGCCTAGACGTAAATATCACGGTGAAGATTATCATAAAATAATATTAGAAGAACAACACAAATCATTTAAAAAGGTATGTGCCCAAATTCAAAAATCGAAACGTAGACAAGCTGATTATGCGAATAAAAATACGAAAGATATTAAATTCGAAATCAATGACCCCGTTTACTACAAAAACTTTCAACGTACAAATAAATTAGACAGTAAATGGAGGCCATATTATCGTATAATCGAACAAAAGTCGCCGTTAACATACGTAATAAAGAATCAGTTAGACAACTCAACTATTAAAGTTCACGCTGATCAAATAAGGCACGCAAATATCGATGAATGGCCAATGATGGATAAACCACTAGCGCGCCCGATTAGAAAAGTAAATTTAGCCTTTGCGGACGACACATTATCTTCTGATAGCGATTCAAATACGTCAGTACATGGGTTACCTGTAATTACGCAACAGACCCGACAGATTAGAGATAACACGGATGACGAGGAAAACATACCGCTCGCTGAATTGCAAAAACATTTGAGAAACAAACAATTCGCGGATATACAGTCAAGCTCCAGTGAATCAGATACGATGCATTACAATAACGGTAATTCACAAAACTCACCTGTACGTAGGTTTGAAAATGATTCTTCAGACGATCAGATGCACATTGACGCGGTAGCGTTAAAACACAAAAAACGAAAATTGACAAAAAGGACTTCACGTTCAAATAACGCAATGAAGAAAGCAATTTTCACGTGCCTTCAGACAATGGCTGAACACATGTAAAAGAATGGACTACAAAATAAAGCGAGATAGATGTCGAGACTTAAAGACCCCCAAAATTTTGTATATAGAGAAATATGTTTTGAATGTATATGTAGTATATATGTAAAAACAGGATTATAGAGGACGGTATCGTCCGATTTTGATAATGTATCGTCATTAGCATGGATTTACGGGTTTAGAATGAAATGAAAATGTCATACTTTAGTATACGGGTGAAATACCACTTATCCGTGCGCAATAGCAACCAGCTCTGAAGCGTAATAAAACTTTTGGGAGATATTTACATAGACTAAGATCCGATTTAAGATTTATTTCAAGTATGAACACGAATACATTTACACCCAGGGTGGGGTAAATAAATTGAAAAGTTTAATACCATATGTAAAGATTAGGAAATTGAAGGTTTATATAACTGACAGACATTTGATTAACGGAACAGGTCAACCTATTGACATATAAGATTGTTATTACATCATTTATCGTTGTAACGGTAAATATGAAAGCGGTCAACAGAAAATCTTATTTGTACAGGCTATATAAAGTTTTATGTCACACCGAATAATGAAGTTTGAATAATTTATTGTACAAATATGGTTTCATTTCCCCAATGTAATTCAATTATCGGGAACTTCTGTTCGTATGGTCTTAGCTCTATATAAACAATTAGGCTCGTAGGTCAACGTTACTTCAAACTAATGAAATTTAAATAATTGATTATATAAGTGTGATTCCAATTTCTCAAGGTAAATAACGATACAAGTTCGGATTGAATGTATTTCGGGATCTGCATAATTGATTATAAGAGTGTTCGGTATCGTTCCAAACGACGCACAATACCTGTATCGTATATCGACCTAATCTTATTGACCGACGCTTTCGTATGTTTGCACATAAGACATTATACAAATATACGCGTATCAGACCAGCTACTGATAACGCACTTGACAACGACGTAAATTAACGCTAGCTTATGCCCTACAGCTCTCAAGTAAACACCTTTTTAGGCGTAGATAACATTTTAACACAGTTTGTAAATATCCTTCCAAGCAACACAGTCCTTTTATTAGTATAATGCAAAAGATACAACTATATTGCTATAATACATTAAATTTTTGATACTGATCGTATATATAGTTTTTTCCTTTCTTTATAAGAATAACTACATTAAGACAAGGGATTTTGTTTGTAAATTTTTGTTCTCTAAGTTAATAGAACATAATAAAGCACAATGCATTTCATTGAATAGACAAACGCGTATAGTTTAAATTAAACATAATGAATTTGTGTCATGAGAATAGCGTTCCTTTAGCACATTAGTTTTATTTGGGTATATCTTATCATAGGTGTGAATAGTAATCTGAGTGCTTATATAGCAAATTCCATTAATATGTAAATAAAAGGCCCGTTTATCATTTCATGTAATTGACCCTATAAGATTTGCCAATGCGATACAAGTTAAGGAGAAAAGCAGCGCTCCTGACATCGTTGGCGTGGTTTGCCTGCAGCAACATGCGTTCATAACGCATTTGAGATCGTGATCAGATCTTAAAACCCCGACAAAGAAGAATAATATGTCATCGACATGCCGATATCTTCGACGACGATGTATCCGTCGAGAATCAGTTGACGTAACAGACGACTTCAATTAGGATCAACATTGTCGACATTGATCCAAATTGTGAACCAGCATCAGTACCATACAACGAGTGGGCTGTTAATGGACATTTCACGCGTCGTCGAAAATGATTTTTAAAGATACGATGATATGAATGGACTTGATGATGAAAAATCGCGCGTACTTTGTACATATATTAGGTGAACATTTTATCGTCTATGAACTTATATATATATGTGTGTTACCTTTATTACATGTACATAAACACTAATTATAATACTACAGTCATGAATGCAGACATTCTCCAGAACTATATATAATAAACGTTTGAAGTATTCTAAATCGTGCAACAGCCGAGGACCAACAGCTTCTCCGACCGACCATCATCGTCTTCATTCGGAAGCCGACGTCTTCAATCGACTGCATGTTACCATCTACAACCAGATGTCACATACCGGACGTCTCATCTCTTCACCTAGACGCCACATCGCCTCCAGCAAAGATGTCAAAAATGGACACTATTCGTATCGGATTTCCCAAATCAGTGACGCATTCCACGTCATTGTGATTGACATTGACTATTTAAATATTCCGACGTTTTATTATTTTAGCAGAAACATTCGTTAAAAAGTTCATAAATAATTTGCAGATTTTCATCATATATATGTTTTAGTCACTGATGTTTTCATGTTCGCGTGTTTGATTTTTTCATCGTATGTGTTAGTATATTTTCGTTTACTTCCATACTTAAATTCTTAAAGATTTTTCTGTATCCTAAAATACATAAAAATCAAATTGAGGGGATAAGTTGTGTCACATTATGGTTAGAAATTATGGGTGGAATATATGGATTTACCTCATATAAAAAATATTGAAAATTTTATCAAAATGGCCAGTAAACATGACAGTCACAAAGTGCACATATGTTCAAATAAGCTTATCTATCGATGAGGGAGAGATTAAAGAATAGTATAGTTGACACAAGGCTAGGTATGTTTGTATTGGTCAGGCAATAGTGTTTATTCAGTTAACTCTCTCATCAAAAGGTTGGATAAAGCTTGTAAATATTTTAGTGGTTTGTTTATCCCGTTCCCAGGGCTTCATTGATTCAGTATCTTAAGTAATGTATCCAATAAGAAACAACCACGCATAGAACACTGACCAATGGAATTCATAACTGAGTTTCACGGGTCAGGTGTTAGAGGGAAACAAGAGAGTTAGCGTTTAGGCTTGGAGAGACGTACGGATCGAGAAAGATACGATCATGTAGCTATCAGACTGTATTTGTATAACCGAAAATATTAAGTATGTTAGACATTAAATTGGACTAGAAACTGATACATGGTGTTGTTGAATATTTTATCCTACGTAATGCAGAGAAATTAACATAAATAGATAGAGTAAACTTGTCCCATGCGCGGCACGAGAAAATGGGAGTTAATGCAAAACTCGTCATCTTGGCAATTCGCGCATGACGAGATATCGAATGATAGGCTACATACCGGTAATTTAAGAGTAATGAACATTGATAGTAACTATGGGTCGTCCATGAACTATGAACGATTACGTGACAAATTATTGCAATAATTAATAATTAGAAAATCCAAATAAATAAAGCTAAACCCTTATATATTGCGTTATCTGATTTAAAACTTTAAAAAAATATAGCGTTTATAGAATTATACATTGATTGCTGTCATTTTAAACTTTATAAATTTAGACTGTTCCATTGACGAATAATAATGCTTGATAAATAGTCTGCGTCGTTATCTAAAATATATTCAAAGAAGTACGTAACATTGCTTTTTTAACTTTTTTCGCGTTTGTATTGGATAATTTTTTGTTTGTAACTGAATGACATCATGTATAGTATTTATAAAAACGTAGCTTGACCATTCGCAATTGTTTAATGTAACGCAAAACATTGCCAATGTTATTTTAAAGGTTAAACATATAATCATTTTGAAATTTAACAGATGATTTAAGAAATAAATTCTAACAATCACACAGAACGACTTTTTACATGTTACTAACACAGTTTGAAAGCAAGCTAATGTATCGCATGTATAATAATTCCGAAAAGTATATATATACACATGAAACATGCTGAGATGATGCCACATAAGTTAACCCGCGTGATTCAGGACACAGTGTATATTTCACGCATTCTTATTAAGCCCTTTCGATCATATGGATTGTCAAATTGTGTTCGTCATTTATTTGGGGATCCTCTCTCCTCTCCCTGCTCGTCTCTCCGCGAGGCGAGCGAGATCCCTCTCTCGCTCGCTCCTAGCTCGCCTCTCTCTGTTCTCTCTCTCGTTTCTCCTCTCTCTCTCTAGATCTATCTACATCTATCTATCTATCTATCTATCTATCTATTATCTATCTATCTATCTATCTATCTATATATCTCTTTATTTATTTATTTACATATTAGTATTTACGTGTATTTATGTATCTATATATATTATATATTTACAAATAAAAAGCATTAAATAAAAAACTTCAATACCTGCAAAATTCTGTGAAAAGGTCCTGTTAGATGGCATTCTTATACAATACTTTCTAACTCAACCCTAAAGCAGAAAGCCGCAAACATTAAACGAGATAAACAAGGTATTGTATATTACGAGATTTATTTCACTGAAAATACGATTACGTGATGTTATCTATGTTCAAATGAATCAAATGCAAACAATAAGCATGTACAAAACAAACACATTACACGTATTGTATCATTCAATATAAAATAATATTAGCCCATTTGTTAAGAAATCCGCCTTTTAATACTGTACTGCTAAAGAATTGACACTTAAATTAAAATAGTAGATTATAATACAATGTAGATTAAAACGAAAAATGTTTCAAATAACCATCTTAACATTAAAATTAAGCTTTTAAAAAAGTTATTTGGAAAAGTTATTTAAAATGTGTTTCATTATTTTTGTTAATATTTTAGCATGTTTATTATGTGTTTAATCATGTTTTGTCTGAAACAATCTTTTGAAATATTAGCTTTATCATCTTCGATTTTTTAAGAACTTTTTTGTTGAGAGATATACCATCAAAATATTTCCAAGTGGCAGAATTTAAAGTTTACTATTCGTAAGTCAATTGTGCATGCGAACCTTTCATTAATATTTTGTGAAATTTACAATAAATGATTACTCATCTAAGAAACATTTAAAGTCGCTTCCCTTTATGTTATCAGGCTGGTATTGAGAACACAAATCTGCATTTGATACTGGAACCAGAAGCAGCATCGTTATATTGCCGAGGCCAGAATACATGCAGAGTAGTAAAGGTAGATGGAAGTGTACAACTGGAGACATTGCCCGTTGGTCAGAAGTACATTGTGGCTGACCTTGGAGGTACATACACTATCTTTCTAACTAATGTAATAATATAAGAAAGTTAAACTGGACAAATCTATGGTTTTATTTAAGGCTCACATTCTTTTGTAACTGCGTTTTATTTTCTTCAGGGGGAACAGCTGACATTGCTGTCCATGAAATTTTAGAAGATAACAATTTGAAGGAGATTTCAAGATCGGATGGGGATGCTTATGGTGGAATGCAAGTTGATGAGGCGTTCATGCAGTTCCTGACAAATGTGTACGGGACTGAGATAATGTCAAAGTATATTGCGGATACCGCGTCAATTCTTGAACTTCGAAAGGATTTTGAAGCGAAGAAAAGGAACTTTATGTATGGCAGCACCGATTGGATAAGATTTAACATGTCATATATAGGTGATTTAATTGCTGAAACAGCTGGCACAGATATTTCAACAATCCACAGACGTGCACATTCGAAATTTGGAGATAAAATCGAATTTAATTCGAAAAATAAACTTTCAATTCATCCAGATGTAATGAAAGGATTTTTTGATTCAGCACTAGATGGGATCATTACATTTATACAAAAACTGCGACATGGCAATGATTTGGAAGTAATAAACACAGTTCTCCTTGTCGGAGGTCTTGCCGAAGTCGATTATATTCAACATACAATACAACATAAGATCAAAGGCACGCGCGTTATTGTTCCGCCTGACCCTGCACTGGCAGTACTTAAAGGTGCTGTAATATTTGCACAGAATCCAAAGGCTATAACTGAAAGAATCGCTCGATTTTCGTATGGATTTTCCGTGGCGAGAAAATTTGAAGAGAAGAAAGATCCAGAAAATTTGAAAGTGGTGCAAAATGACGATGTGTTGTGTATGAAAGTCTTTGACAGGTTGATTTCGAAAGGGGAATCTGTTAAAAATGGAACTATTCGGTTATCATTAGTATGCAAGGAGGTTAACTGCGACAACTTTTTTTCCATGCTGTTGTCTTCCGTCCTTCCAGTTATGTCAGAGGTGTACAGGTCCGAAAACAAAGACCCCAAATACACAGCCACGGAACAAGGCACCGAGTGCATTGGCAGAATTGTCATGATGCCCCCACCTGGAGGATGGCCCCCGATGGCCATCATAGCACAAGGCCTTATTGTTGGAGAAAGCGAGCTAAGAGCTTTTGCAAAGGACATTCAGTCAAACAAAGTGGTTGAGGCGCGTTTGGATTGCCTGTAATATGTACGAACTATTTCACTAACTTCGCAATTTGCTATGATGATTACATTATTAAACAAAAACACAATCTATTGGCTATAAATCAACGCACAATTATTTCCACGATTCAGTTGCCGATAATTAATATTGAATTTGCATCGCAAAGCTTGCGTTAGCATTTTAATGTGTAAGAACGAACCGTATTATATGTTTTTTTTTATATATAAGCATTGCAATGGATAAACGGTATGCGATATGTTATGTGATTGATACAATTTCCGAATATACTTACGGACTCAGAAAAGTTTCGTCAATTATAAGCATAAAACGATATTTTGATTATTTCCAGTATTAATTAACTTTACATAAAAATTATAATTTTCAAGAAATTCGTTCTAAGTGCTTAAAGTCACATTATCTCATGTAGACATTATTTTAAACGACAGATAATATATTTTTTGTTTACAATAAGTCTGTAAATACATAATAGTTTCTTAAAATATAATTTATCTTTAAAACTAGTACACATCAAGATTTAATATTATCTAAAGCAGTTCGATTTAATTGGTTAACATCAAATGCATTCAACATAACAAAATATTGGTAAAAAGCGTTACTTGCAAGCTAATGCCAAATGTCATAGATATTTATTAATTCTATAAATAATTGCGCTAAATAACTTCGTTTCATAATAAAATGATTTTCGGCATTTCAAACACGACATAAAGGATAGACTTCAAGATAAAGTTTAACCTATTTTTTTTTAAGCTCGATAGCATCGAAATCTTAAAGCTTATTCAAACGCTCTCGAGTCCGTTTTCTGGATAGAACCAGTACTTTCTGTATTTTTTAGATAAATAAAGAACGCTCCCATACTGGGAATCAAACCCGTGACCTCTCGGTCACTTTACGGACACCATATCCACATAAAGATTTCTTTTGAGCAGTATTTTACATCCCATATATATATATATATATATATATATATATATATATATATATATATATATATATATATATATATATATATATATATATATATATATATATATATATATATTTATATATATATTTATATTCTAGTTGGAGTATTTATTTAATGTGCTTATATCGAACAATACTGAATGACTCAAAGTTACACGGTGCCTATACCATATGACTTTTTCTTTGTAAACAAATAACTATTTTTTTTCAGTAAAGTGCAACCGCGCGTTTAATCGGTTAGAAAAATGTCGGATCAGTGTGGGACTTCATATTTCAAATGCGCGGTTGCACTTTACTGTCAAAATACTTATTTGTTTAAAAAGATCATGATACCTATAGAAAACTCTCACGAATTAGCGGGCTCTCCACTTCATCCCATGAAAAATGGTGAAATATTTAAAAAGACATCATTAAAAATGTTAACTGGGTCGCACTTTATTCTCCCAACACAGATCTTAAAAAGTCACGTGGTTTAGGCACCGTGAGTTATCCTATCAAAGACTAAACATAAAACAGGAAGAGTAAACAAGAAAGAAGTATTTGTACGAGTCCAAATTATTTCTATGTGTTTTTAAATAATAACGTTATGGATGTAAATTATGTTTTATTCAATTTACGACGTTGATAAATTATGTTTTACATGTTTGCGATATATTGAACGGATATGTTGTCTTGTCGACATTTACATATTTATGCAATTACATTAATTTGTTGATGATCATGAATAGTCAAACTGTATGCATTAAATGCATGTATGTTATGTATAGCACGAATGCAGACGTAATTTCCAAAGAAGAGTTCCATCGATTGAATTTTCCTAATTTTTCAATTATATTTAATGGCAAATTTCAATATGGTTTGAACGAAGTTTGATTGTGAAATAATAATTATGCGTCATTACGAACGTTTGATATATTACATAGTATGATTTTTAAGATGTTTGCATGATTAATGGGATAGCTGGTACAACAGTGCGTTATATCATTGTACATAATGTATTGTAATTAATTTATACTGATTATTAAAAAAAATCAGAGATTTAGTGCAATCAGTTGTATTCAAATATTAGGGATTAGTTAGTTGAAAGTCTTGCTATACGCATACTTTCAAACCTAGATAAATAACAGTAAGAAATTTATTTCAACACGAATCTTTCTCAAGGTGCTCAAATATAAAACTTTCTTTATAATTGTGCAACATTTTCTTTTTATTTCTGTTTTAATGTTAATATCCGTAAGGAAAAAATACATTATTAAGCTTTTAATAAAAATTAAATATATGATTATGTGTATTGCTTTTAATTTGAAAATCATATATATGAGAATTATGTGCATTTGCACTTAGTGTTGTTTGTGTTATTATTTCTTTTGTTACGCCAGAGCATGTTCATGTGTTAATGATTTTAATGATCGTAATCGTACATTAACGGAGAAATTGCTAAAACAAGTTATTTTTTATCATAACCTACCACATAAATTTGCTATATTTTACTCGAGGTATTGTGATTTTATTCCATATTTAATTTTTCTTTAAAATGGCATTTAACTAATGGAATTTCCCACCCATCATTTTATGGAGATGTTTTGAGGCGTGTTTTTCAATTTAATTAACTCATTTGTATCAACAGGATATGATGCTGGCGGATTTAAAAACACATGCTTGTTGGTTTTCGATTAACTATAACTTTCTCCTCTTTAAATTTGGAATTATTAATGGAATGACCATTTTATATGTTTGATTCTAAAATATTCCATTATATTTTTTTTCTTTTTTGGTAATTCGATTTTACATAACTGCCCCTTTAATATTTTATATTTTACAGTACTGCCCATTACATATTTGCTACTGGTGACGTCATCGTGTCATCGCTTCTAAATTACGTTATCCGATCCACTTTCACTGTTTTGGCTACATGCATAGGTCATCGGGTTTATATCGTTAAACTTAATTCAAATTTCTCTCTTGTCTTTCTTGTTTTATTGATTTTTTAGCAGTCACATAAACAACCAAGCTATGTAATATGGATGTGTACACCCAATATTGCTGCTTCTTCCTGAATTTGCACTATGATGATCTGAAATACTAACTGTATGATGCTATATTCTTAAATCTTTTTGTAAAAAGAAAGGATGTAGTTGACACTTGTTCGTAATTTCATTGTATCGTTCCTCAAAAAGTTGTAACTCTGTTGCTCTGGTCTCCTTTCTACCAAAAATTGCACGAATGTTTTGTTTACGTAGCTGTCATGCAGAACTAGCTAAGGAGTCATTGAAGTAAATTAATAAGTTCAACGTTGAAAACCTAGTTTCCCGCGTTTCGTGGCATTTACACGTTTCTTTTATTTATTAAATAGATATGTTAAGATGTCGTGTACTGTTTCGTGTTATGAATAATGTTGTGTAAAACAAGTTTGTTAATTGGAACTTGTAACTGCAAATTTATAGTATCACATATTTTGCGGATTTCTATACCGGTGCATATGAATAAAAAATGGCCGGAGGTTAAAATGTACAGATTTTATGTAAAATCTAGCTACATATACAAGAATTGCGACATTTGAAGTATTTCGCGGTATGGAATGAGAGCGGCAGATAAAATTAATTTGAAAACCGATTCTATCTGTATAATTGATGATAACCATTGTTCTCGCAGAGATTTTGATATGCATGTCATTATTTCAACGTGTGCTATTTTTAGACGTCCGGCGAAGCTCAGACGTGTGTTATTGTTTTTATTACATATCATCCTATTTTGCTTCTCCACTGAATGTACTGCCAAACCAGTTTTCCGTTCTTTAATTTTTCATTACATTTTTTAATTTTTCGTATCTCATGTGAGGTAATTTCTTTGACAAAACACACAGGTTTCATTTAGACTTTCTGGATTTTAATGGCGACAAGTCGGACGTCTTATTTTATTTAACAGTAAAATATTTTTTAAAGCATCGAACGATTTAAACGTGTTTCGGAGTGTGTGTTTGTCATGCATAATTGTAAACTCCCATTGGAAGGAAATAACTCGCTGCGACTGGATAACGGTTTCCTAATTCGAGTTTTAGGCCAGAAAGGTTAGCATTCCAGGGCCTTTTCCTTCATTAAAAAGGGCCTAATACTAGTATAGTCCACATCCCACAAAATATAGGCCCCTATAGATAATTTTTTTGAATGATACATTTTTCCAAAATGTTAAGCTTACTGTCGGGAATGTCTTCCCCTCTGGCTTTTTTAGTTTTGTCGAAAAAACAAAATTCCCAAAATGGAAAGTCATGCTCTTTCCCAGTCCCTGATTACCCATTAGACAGAGTAGGCAACTGTCTATGGGCTCCGCGACTTTTAGGGGCCCCATGAGACCGTGACGAAAGCATTTTATTTACTTACCTAGTCTGATATAATGATTTGACAAGCCAATTGTTTTATATCAACGTTATTTTCCGATAAAAGGCTTGACAATTTCTTACAAAGTTACAATCATTTATTATTTGCAAACCGTATAATTTTTGCTAATTTAATCGAATAAAATCGACTGGGCAGTGGCGCTTCAGTTAGCCGGCCAGGGGCAATGTCGTGGGCGCCAAAAGTGTCAGTGCCAATGGAAATCCACGGTGCTAATCCGGAAGTGCTCTTTCCCAAATCAAAACGTCCTGCATTCGATAAAAACGTATTTAGTGTGTTTCAAATAAATTTCGAGAAAAGGGATGGAAGAACATAAAAAGGACGTGCAAATCGTTGTAACTTTATAGTGATAAGCATTGGATTAAAGTTGCCATTGAGGTAAAAATGTCGTTTATACTAAATTTAGTTGTTTATGACTCCTGTTAACCTGAAATAGTGTCATAAATCTAATCTACAACACAGTTTCAGTTGCAATCGATACTTTAAATATCACAAGTGTGCGCTACGTTTAATTATAATTATTTTCGATTAATGTCTTGATGTTTTGCTCATGTTTATTTATTGAATTTTGATTGTGTCATGAACGTTTATATTATATATATTTATATATGTATATATATATATATATATATATATATATATATATATATATATATATATATATATATATATATATATATATATATATATATATATATATATATATAATGCGTGGAATAAATTCAAGTACACATTGCCACCTACAAAGTATTATGTAATGACTATTCGTATTGATGATATTTAAACACAATAATTTCTTTCGTCGTTGTTAATTGAATTACATGTACTGATACACGGGACAAAGGTATTTACAATTTTGTCTATCATGCGTACTATCGATAACGATTTAGATTGCTTTTACGCTAGTGTGTGAAAGTTTTGTTTACAAGCTTTACATTCGGAAATCCTTTTTACATTCAATAACATTCTATTGCGTTCTGTCTTTTGCAAACCCTACATCATGTTTGGAAACGGTTGATGCACATGAAAATTAAAAAGTTGATATCGTAGACAGACTCCTGGTGAGAAAAGCAACGAATAAAGAGAGGAAATATGGTTGAGCAATTAATTTATCAAACGAATCACACTGGTGTATATATTTCGTTTCTTCATTGTAATTTTACACAAATCTGTCAAATTTCTCTGTGTTGTACTGACGCCTGATTCATCTAAAAAGGTATATGAGTTTGTATACGGACTACTCGAGAAATCGCTTAAATACGAGAATCTGCAGTCACTCTACTTGTCAACTACTCTTAAACAAGCCGATATAGAAGAGAGTGCGTAGTTTGTCGAGTGGTACTCCAGAATTGTAATAAGGAGATGAAGCAAAATATTCTTATTTTGACATTTAACTCAGACCAAGATTGTGTTTCTTTATCTGCAAATCGTTTATGAACTTCTTTTGATCCATCTAATTATAAATAATTTATGGCGAGAAAACGAAATATTTAACTGACACCGACTTGATAACGTATGGTTTCACACGCGCAATTATGCATTCCTCAGATAGCCTGGGTATAACTTCAATTGTTATAAGAGTTTATCAGAAATATTTGTGTTTACTTTCAATTCGATATCTGGCGTTGCCTAGTATAATTTATCGGGATGGAAATAGAAAAAGTCATGCTTGTAACGTTGAGTTTTGTGTGGTAGTTTTAGTTGATTTATTTCATACGTTAATGCATAAAACTTTCAATTTAAAATATTTGTACAGATACTTAATTTCAAAATCGTTGAAAAAAATGTGAAGTAAAGTAACCAAAGGTTTTAAGGGCCAGTATCAAATTCCCATATATTGTTGAATGCATATTTATTAGCATAGAAATTGAATCGTAAAAAGATGATAACATAGTCATAAGATTACTATGTATGGCGATTATCAAACGCCCTTGACGTTAAGTGATTCAACGAAAAGCTATTCTCTGTAAAGGGTTTATCAGTAAATGTTGATTTATCTTCAACGTTTGAAGTTAGATTGCATTGGAACGAGATATGAAATATTTTAATGCGATAACACTCTCACAAACAAGCTCAAAGTCACCGACGGTCGCATTTATATAATTGTCAATTCAGATAAATAAAAATCCTATGCAGGAAGTTTACATTTTCCAGTGCCCGATTTCCATAAGTCAATTACGTACACCTGAAACTTCTTTTAGTATTTGTCCACATAGGTGCATCTGTTTAATGTATTTGTACATTTTATTTTAATATTTGTGCACGAGCGGTTCGTAAATTTAAATTGATAAACTATAAACCATTAACTAACGCATTTAGAGCCCCATTTAAAAGTAATAGTGAAGCATTTACGTACATGTTCAATGTTACCGACACTAGATGTATATTTCGTAAAGAATACCACATATGTAAGTTACATTCCTTCCACATTTTCGAACTTAATATCCTATGCCTGCGTATTGCTTACCACAACTACACATCAGAATGTAGGGAGCATGAGCGACGACACCTATTAGTT
>NC_068366.1:66950332-67090332 GCF_020536995.1 Dreissena polymorpha
CATCACGTGTTTGCATGTGGCATACGTCCTGATTGGATGACAAATATAGTTCGTAGCTCACCATAAATGGCGATAAATTAAACCACCTACATTATCTTGACTTGTTTTCATGTAAAAACTTTATCAACAATATTTATCTTGCAAACTAGGGTTGATAAAGAAAACGAATGAGTACACATTTAAATGAGATAGCATTGTCTAACAAGCCTTCAAATTTGCCAACATTTTATTTAATTAACAGTTTGCAATTTTACATTATTAGATGTTTATTTTTATATTTCTAATTGTTCATGTTCTATAAACAATTAGGGCATTACATTATTACAACATGAACAGAAAATTCTTCTGCAGGAACTTGCAAATAGAGGATACATATATTATATAAATTATCGTTCGGAGTAAAACCATAATATATTTCCACATTTAAGCAGGTTAATTTACCCGTTTTGACTCGCGGAATCGGTCTGGATTTTTTCTACGTTTACTTGAAAACATTTTGCTGTATTACCCCGGAGGAAGACAAACAAATGCTTATTTAATGCGTTTTATGATATTTTCTTTAGCTTAAAATACGTTTTCAATTTTCTATTGTCACATTGTCACATTGATGTGTATTAAATGACCGTCTTAATTTAAGTCCTGTTGACAAGAGAGTAAACCAGGCAAACATACCAATTACAAATACATCTTTAAGAGACAAATTTGACAATTTTCACAATACGAAAAATAAAATATTATATTAAAATATCCCAAGCACATAGTAAGTGTCAAATTAATATCGTTTACGGTTTTGAGATTATAAACGAAAACATTTCTATCAGAAAAAAGAGGACGGAGGGACAGACAGACGAATAGAAAGTCAGAATAATAACATGTTTCGTTTTCTATCTTTCGCAAATAGGAGACTTAAATAGTTCATTATAAATGGCGATAACGACCTTAAGAGGACGTTAAATTACTTCCATGACAAGCCTTTTCATTTAATAAAGTTATCGTTTACAATTATCTTTTGTTATTTGGACCAATATTTCAATGATATGAACGATCAATTAATGGAGAGGAACTTAATCGCAATTTTCGGATGTCAACCCTATAATGATGCTGCATATACATTTTAATCAAATTCGAACCATTAGTTCTTGAGATTTTATTCGGAAACGAAAAATTAACATAAACATAATATGGTATTATTTAAACGGCAATAAGTTCCTGAACACTAATTTGAACGGAAAAGTCTTAACATATACCATTGTCCATCAAATAAAACGGATAAATATAAAGTGTCATACAATTCGTATTTTTATTGTCCGAGAAGTATTATCCCAATGGAAATAACTACGTGGAAAATCAATACAACGGGCCGGCATAAATATTCACCCTAAATGGAAAGTCCATAGAAAGTTGCATCAATTTCCGATTACTTATCAAAGGGCATTAATTAAAGGAAAATCATTGCACGATGACCGACCACGCACGTTCAGTACCAACAGGATCCAAGCAGATGAGAAGGAATAACCTATTTGGATACTGCACACAAGGTTTCATCAAATGCGGTCGATAAGTGTATGAGTTTTCGCGCGGAAAAAAAGTGTGACGGACGTAAGGATGGGCAGAAGGACGGACCGACATCGAGTTAGAAGGAAACAATAATCGGAAAAATTCGTTTCAGACCCACGCAAACTAAATTCTATCAACATTAGAATAGTGACAAATGGACAAAGCGGTCTACCGTTCTTCCCACGTTCGGGTTGCATTATGAAAAGTACAGTCATGGAAAACTAAAACGGTTCCTCTAATGCAAATAAAGAACTTTATATGTTGTACTTAGAACAAAACTTAAAATAAACATTCCATTTACAAAATCAATACCCTAAATTCGCAGCTTTCGAAGCACATGTAACACAGTTTAAACAAATATCAGTATAGACACATGTGGTGATAAAACTCAGTTGTTTAAGTAAATCGTAGCATCTGGCGTGTGCTTGTGTACATGAAAAGCGATTACAATCGTTGACCTGCCGTGTCTATTACATCTCATTAAAAGGCGGTTATCATTCACATCACCCGATGTGATATCACTGCCTTATAAATCTGCAAGTCACTGGTATATTCATAATCAGATAATACCAGGTTACACAAGATATGGCGCATATCAAGCAAGTTTGCACAAAATATTGTCAATTTAATACAATTTTGCGAATATATTTTATGTTTTACTGACATACGCTATAAAACATGCTATATGAAACCTAAGTTGACCTACCAAGGATATAAATCCTTATTTTATCCAGGGTATTTATTAATGGCATATTAATTCACAAAAGCACTCGCAAAACACACACGCGGAGAAAATGATCGTATCCCGGAGTTTGTACGGTCTCGAAAAGATCCACTAATCTGCTTTCATAAACAATACCTACCCATTTAGTGTTCTTTCAAAATAAATAATACACCAGGTTAATAATATATTTTAATGAAATTACCATTGGTGGATAAAACGTTACTTGTTTCCAGAGATCTGTGGGTGTTTACAAGTCTAACCCATTCCAAGGTAGGCCTATTAAAATCAAGTCACCGCTTGGAGCAGTCAATGCAAAACGTTCAGACACGGTTTTATGGAACACTAAACCCTCCATTAGCCCTGAGATATTAACAAAACATGTAAATGCCAATAAAACGAACCTTTAAAGGTTAAAATACAATAGTATGCAATAAATAACAATTTTCGCATACATACATAGAAACAAACTGTGAGCAACGTTAAACAATCAAATCTTGTAAATTAAGAACGAAAATACATCTAAGAAAAAAAAGTTACTTTAAGTCTCATAATTTCAAATGACTGGTCGTTTGCGATTGCATTTGAAAGTAAAAAAACACTTCTGCCAAACGATATCTAATTAAGATTCACGAAACTTCGCTGACTACTGTCAGGAAAAATTCAACGTGTTGTTTATTCATTGCTATACAAACATTGATGTTTAAGCGTTCATTATTTGTATGTTTAATGTCATGTTTGATGTATCATCCAGTCTTGTAAAGGCAATTGGTCACTTGCCTTTTATACACGACGAGCGTGGGGTAAAAAGAATAACGCTCCTTGTAAAGTTTCTGAAGTTTCGTTTGTCTTTTATATTTGTACACAGAGTGGGCATGCTAATATCGTAATGTTGTTCCGCTCCAATAATTTTTCAGGAAGCTATTGCCCGTTGATTAATAACATCACATTGCTTGCAATTTAATGTTTACGGACTTTTGGACTTTAATTAAACGTTATAAACAGTATCCCAAGATAGTTTGCTATTGGATATTGTGAGGTTGTTTCAATTTCCCAATCGCCCTTTGATATGTGATATGTGACATATTCTTATGTATCGCTCGTTTCCACACATGATCTCAGGAACAAATGATTCCAATATGATGAAACTTTAGTTGTATTGCCTGCATAAGGTGAGCTTGTGCATATTGCAAGTAAGTTCCACTTACATGATCTTTCAGGAAGTTATTGCCTTTGGTAACGGATATGACTGTTTAAATGAACTTATTGTTTTAAATCGAAAATCGATAACTTTCTACTCCAATCGATTTAAGTATATGTATTGTCTTTTTATGGTGTACTAGCACAAATTGCCAGGTTGTTAAACTCAAATGCTTTTTCATTGAGTTATGTATGCAAGTCTAATTTGAGCATATGTATTGCTGTTCAGATCTCTGAAACACATCAGCCAAGTTCAATAAAATTTAAGGCAGCTTCACTACAAATTGAATTTGCGCAGTTGGCATGGTTGTTCCAGTCATTTGATCGTTTATAGACTGAATCGCCTACCAGCATTTTGATCCAATGCTTTCAATGCCCCATATATTGACAACGCGAATAATCGGGAAGCATCAATCACTCACATATATATTTTTATAAAGTGGGAATTCAATAGACACGTGAAATGGTTATTGTCGCTTTACTAAATTGCGTTACTTACTAAAAAAGATTGTTGGTGTAAGCTTAAACGTCAATATTTGTTAATTTGAGTTTCATTCACTAATATAGAATTTTCTAAAATATACAATTATTTTAAACGTTTGTGGATAAAGTTGTGTATTAAAAATACGTTTTGAACGGGCTAATAAACATTTAACTGATCTAAACTTATCTGTGTGCACAAAAGAAAATCACAAATCGACACAATATTTGAAGTCACCTCTGTTTTGAATTACAGAACAAACATCCAGTTTTTTATGTCGTTTCGTTAAAAAGGTCAACGCATGCGTACTATCGTCACTATAAAACCGTTTCCGGATGACCTTGATAGTTTGTAGATTACCATAAATAGCAATCAACAAAACGCGCAACTTTATTTTCCATTAAAAGCTTTTCTCTGTTAAGTTTTTATATAAACACAACGTCACAAGTGTAATTATCTTGCAATATTGGAGTTATCGGTCGCTGATATTTAAAAGATAAAAATTGTCGGGTCAGTATAAAACGCGGCATTTAGCGCAGCCTGCAAATTGCAGGCTGCGTTATCGGGCCATAAAACGCAGCCAATATAGACATCGTTGCAGTCAATATAGATATCGTTGGAAAACGCAGGCAATATAGACAAAGAAGGAATACGCAGGCGATATAAAACTATAAGGCAAAACGGGTGAAATTCGAGAGAATTACCGTATCAATAATTCGAAGGTTTTAATTAACAGTATATGTATGAAACTGGTAAAGGTCCAAACAATTATAAGACGTAAATTATCGTTTTAATCGCTAAAATGGCAGTTTAATTATAAACGCATTGAGTTTTTCTGTATCAAGAAGAAGACATAATAATATGTTTTGATTGTTTAACATAATTGTTTATGAAATAAATGTATGTAAAGTATATGTACAGATTAAACGGGTTGTTATTTTCAACGCAGTCAATGCAGCCAATGTATAGACATCGTTGCAGGCAATATAGAAATCGTTGGCAAACGCAGCCAATATAGAAATAGAAGGAATACGCAGCCAATATAGAGATAGACGGCAAAAAAGTTCGAGAATGACTGTATCAATAAGGTTTTTATTTATGGGTCCAAACAATTTTAAAACTTATCGTTTTTTATCGCTATAATGGCCGTAAATTTAGACACATTTTATTATTTTGTGTATCAAGTTGAAGACATCATAATTTGATTTTATGAGCACACATGAGTAATAAAAATTGTATTAACATAATTATATAAAATGTATAAAATGTATGTATGTATATGTATGTATAGATTGAACGAATTGTGGTTTTTAACGCAGACAATATGGACATCGCTGCAAATTGCAGACTGCGTTATCGGGCCATAAAACGCAGCCAATATAGACATCGTTTTAGTCAATATAGATATCGTTGGAAAACGCAGGCAATATAGACAAAGAAGGAAAACGCAGTCAATATAGAAACAGAAGAAAAACGCAGCTAATATAGAGAAAGAAGGCAAACAAGTTGGAGAATCACTGTATCAATACGGTTTTTATTTATGAAAGTGGTAAAGGTCCATACAATTTTAAAACTTATCTTTTTTTATCGCTTTAATGGCAGTAAATTTATACACATTTTATTATTTTGTGTATCAAATTGAAGACATCATAATTTGATTTTATGAGCACACATGAGTAATAAAAATTGTATTAACATAATTATATAAAATGTATAAAATGTATGTATGTATATGTATGTATAGATTGAACGAATTGTGGTTTGTAACGCAGACAATATGGACATCGCTGCAAATTGCAGACTGCGTTATCGGGCCATAAAACGCAGCCAATATAGACATCGTTTTAGTCAATATAGATATCGTTGGAAAACGCAGGCAATATAGACAAAGAAGGAAAACGCAGTCAATATAGAAACAGAAGAAAAACGCAGCTAATATAGAGAAAGAAGGCAAACAAGTTGGAGAATCACTGTATCAATACGGTTTTTATTTATGAAAGTGGTAAAGGTCCATACAATTTTAAAACTTATCTTTTTTTATCGCTTTAATGGCAGTAAATTTATACACATTTTATTATTTTGTGTATCAAATTGAAGACATCATAATTTGATTTTATGAGCACACATGAGTAATAAAAATTGTATTAACATAATTATATAAAATGTATAAAATGTATGTATGTATATGTATGTATAGATTGAACGAATTGTGGTTTGTAACGCAGACAATATGGACATCGCTGCAAATTGCAGACTGCGTTATCGGGCCATAAAACGCAGCCAATATAGACATCGTTGCAGTCAATATAGATATCGTTGGAAAACGCAGGCAATATAGACAAAGAAGGAAAACGCAGTCAATATAGAAACAGAAGAAAAACGCAGCCAATATAGAGAAAGAAGGCAAAAACTTATTGATGTTGTTTGTGGCTAATTTTATTTTATCGAGATTGTCTAAGTGTGAATATAAGGATGTACATCAATTACCTGCCAATTGATACTTCCCTTTGAATTTCAACCCAAAAGACCCTTAATTATGCCGGGTGTTTATTTGCTCAGATGACTTCAAAGTTATTTAAATTGCATCTTAAGGAATGAAATTTCACACATATTGTTAAAGAAATTGTTATATTTTAGCGAGTAATTCTTAGTCGTATATTTATATCCGATTTTTTTGTATCCATTTCATATCATTGTCATTACTTGTAATATCAGTGCTGTCAGTGATTAGTGTGATATTTGGAATACGTGTTTTGTGTGTGTTGTGTGTAAAGTGCTTTTTCGTGTTTTTCAACAGTTTTTTTGTGTGTGTTTATTGCGATATTTGGAAGAAGTGTTTTGTAATTTTGTGTTCTTTTTGTGTGTATAGTTCCTATAGTGTTTTCGTGTGCCGTCTAGTGAGTGTAAAAGAATTCCTTTGATTTTCGGACACAGCCAGGTGAAGTATATGCACCAGTATCTCAAAAGTGAGGACATTATAACATTGTCATACTCCGGTTTCACAACGGTAGATCTGTGTGAAGAGGAGTCGATTTTTGAAATCGTGTCCTCCTGCAAGGTGAGTTAACGTTACCTGTTGTTGCTTTTGTGCGTGAATAAAACCATATTGTTATGAAACATTTTTAAATTAATTTGGAGATATACTTTAGAAGTTCGTCTTTAAATTTACCACAATTTATAAGTATGATGGAAATCATACAAACAATAACTTACTTTGTATAGCAGGCTAATATCAACATTACACATTCCTCCATATATACGAACAAAAATTTATTAACAGGCCGTATAATTAAAAATATAAATCCGTTCCAAAATGCACTGATGTTTTATTGTTAAGTGGCACCACTTGTTTATTGTTTGTACTGTCATCTTAATAGGAATTTTATTAATATTGCAACTTAAAGCAAAATTAATAGTTGCATTTGATGCAATCGTCACATTTGCAGGGGTGATAGATTGGGTCCTCGTGACATCTCATGACAACTCTCTTGTGTAACACTTTGGCATTACCCGTTAATTGGATCATAATTGAGACGAAGGCCCATATAGTTTTGATGACATATCTGAACTGTTACTTGGGTGAAAAATGTTGAAGCTATTGTTTTTTACAATTTCCTTGTTAAATGTATAATATATGGGTGCCGGTCAACTCGCACGGTAGTCAACTCGCACGTTTTTTGGTCAACTCGCACGGCATTTCTGGTCAACTCACACTTTTGGAAGTCAACTCGCAGGCCTCGAAAAAATATATAGAAATAGATGAAGGATGTAATATGATCAGAAGTTTAAAAGAAGTTTATAAGTAAAAACAATAATCAAATAAACTAAATTGAATGATAGATGCATGTTTGTTTTTGTGATACTTCTATCACTCGATTCAAGTATTTTGAACCAATATTGGAAAATATGTAATTTGCAATTATTAATTCAAATACGTGTAATGGTTCGCGTGTTGATTTATAATAGTGGAAAGTTTATGTAGAGCTCTATTTGTGCGTTCATGTTTTTTAATTATTTGTATTCTAATTTCTATTTAATTGTTATAAATTTTGTATAAGCTTATATTTTTTACTTATACTGAGCTATGAAAGATATTGAAAACAGCTGTCTCCTAATCAGTAACAATACCCTAATTCTCACCACTAAAATTACAATAAACCGATAATCTGTCAGTCATTCAGAGCTGATGAGGGCGCTGATTATCGAGGAGTTGATAAGGCTAGTACTGATAGGGGTTGTCTAGAGATAAGGCTGTAGTATGGAATACTTAAATAAATATTTTTTTAATTTGTTCATGCTAAACAATTTAATATTTAATTAATTAATGTAGAACCGTAACTCATGTACAAATTTTAAAAATGTTGGTAAATTTTTATTAAAGTAGAAAATAAATAAACATTTGATTCTTGTAAAAATTGCATGATAAAGAATTGGTGTAAAATTAATCATTGTTTCGTACAACCATGTTTAAATACATGTTGGTATGATAATCATATATGCGCGGTTTACGTTTTTTTCCTATAATTGTGTGCGCAATAAGTTTTCCATACGTAATGGGATCTTCATTAATTGTTTTATGACAAATTATTAACTTCTTAATAATTAATAAACGGACATGTCGGTTCTATAAAAGCTATACGCGAACGATTCAACTCGCATCATTGCAGCGCGAAATGCTTCAACAAGTCGTCCGTTTGTCAAAGTGTGAAAAATGCTGAAGCTATTGTTTTTGAAACTTCCTTGTTAAATGTAGTATATATTATTGACTGTTTCAAATAAATGTATACCATTTAAATTTCGATATAATTAATGCTTGGTGACTATTAAACGGACTTGTCGGTTCTATAAAAGATATGCGCAAAAGATTCAACTCACATCATTGCAACGCGAAATGCTTCAGCAAGTCGTCCGCGAAGAGATGCGAAATAAATTAAACAATTAAACACTGATAAAAATGACATCTAACCCGACCCAAATGAATACACCGTGTATTTGCAACTTGCTGTGGTGATCCCTCTATTATAATCTCAATACAGGGATACACTCAATACACTGATTAACTTTGTAATCCGTCTAATTTATCATATATTGTAAATAAGATACATTAAAACATAAAATATATATAGGACATTTGAATATTTCATTTCAAAAAAAAAATCAGCGCGTAGTCGCATATAAAAAGATACATTAATGACAAAGACCAAGTCTGGGTAATTAATATTAACCCTTTGCAAACATCTCCCGATTGATAACATCAACTCCATACATTTTCATCCGATGGCTAAACAACTCAATTAGTGCACACGCTTGTCGACTAAAGGTGTGATAATTCCTATTTATACCGAATTTCTTAAAATAATAGTGGTAGTCATTGTTGACTTAAAGACTGAAATAATAGAATTTCTTCAGTTCCTCGCCTTAATATCAACCTGATGCCTGTTCACAGTTGTCTATTATTGTATCTTATCACTATATTTCGATTGTGTTTGCATCACTTAGAAGATTTAATACTATTAACGTTAATGATATTGAGTGTAAAGAGTGTATGAATTACTGGTACGATTGAATCTCAATTAATTTCCTAGGTGTTTGTTTTATTTATAAGATATTTGGGCAAAATACAACATCGACTGCCGTTTAATACATAGAATTATTTAAACAAATTATGTCAACAAGTCTGTGGAACGTTGCCGTGAGGTATTGAAATTTATCAATCTTGCATAAAACGAAAAGATGTCATTGATTTATTGATTTGTATGTGTTATATATTACTTATCTGTACCTGTGGAATAACATAATCAATAAATCATACAGTAATTCTCGGTATAGCCGAACTTCATCTTATTGTGTATATGTATTTATGATAAATTATGATTCATTTTGCCAAAAGCATGTATCGCTGATTATGGGAATAAATAAACAATAAATGTACCAAATTTCTTTCACAATTTTTGGAGTAACGTAGCTAGTGGCCGCCTTAGTGCGTAGATAAGATCTGGATCACCACAGCAGGTCGAAGAAGAGCTTATCGAGCTTTAACACTTAGAGCTGTATGATATAATTGAGTTCATGTTAATCAGAAATACCATCCAAGAAATGCCGTTGATTGGATATATTGAGTACATATGTTATATTAAAAAAAAAAATTGAAGTTGCAAACAAACGATTCATTGTTTTTAAACCGCTTGCATAAATAAAAAAAAAAGAAATTACTGTTACTGAAATACAAAAAGCATTGCTCAAGCAAGTTGTATAAATTGATCATATAAAAGCTATACGCGTTTTCTACATATGTCGTTTTTTGTGTTGATATATATTACGTATTGAATAAATCTAAAAGAAAGTTTGATTTTAATTGTTAGGTCGTGGTCATCGTTGCGGGAGCGAACGACATCGGACATTCGTCTCCTGCTGAGATCGTTCGCGATTTCCAGCAGTTGTGCGAAAAGGTTCGCTCTGCTAACCCACGGTAATGCCAATATTGGTCACACTTTAATAATAAATGTTTAAAAAAAATTATAGAACTTTTGTTATGGTCAAGTCGTCATATTTATTAGTTATCATCCTTGAATGTTCCTTAAATTATTCCATTTTCTGCTCACAAATACTCCTAAAAAATGCGATTTGACACTATACTATTAAATATGTTAATACACAGGAACATGCACTGAATTAATATAAATCGAAATTCTTTTCAGTGCGAGCATCGTGCTTGTGGGGATTTTGCCTAGAGGCGGGAACATGTTTCCTGGAGGCTCGATTCCGGCGAGCGTTCTGGATGCATTTAACCAGGATGCGACCTCGGTGAACAGGATGCTGGCCAGAGTGGCAGCCAAACTGCCATGGCTGTACTTTCTGGAAGTGCCAGGCTTCTGTAGGGCACATGGTATAAACATTTACATTCTCTATATTTTGTATATTCTATGCCACTCATTGTATAATGGATTGCGTACCACATTACATAAAGATACTCCTGATTGAATTAATACTGTATATTACTTTTAGAGGAACGGCAAGTTAGTTCAAAGGAAGCGTTCGTTTTTGTCTTGTATTCATTTCGGAATGGTTAAACATTTACCCGTCCATGGAATATTACATGTACGTTTTTATATATTCAACACTATGATTAGATATGTGTGATTGTATGTGCCTGCCAGAACTTCAGCGCCTGCCAGAACTTCAGCGCCTGCCAGAACTTCAGCGCATGCCAGAACTTCAGCGCCTGCCAGAACTTCAGCGCATGCCAGAACTTCAGCGCCTGCCAGAGCTTCAGCGCCTGCCACTGCTCAAGCGTCTGTCACAGCCCGACTCTACAGCGACGTGGTCAGAGATTGCATTGTTTATATTGTGATTACATTTGTATATTGGCTTGTGCTTTTGTTATTGCTTTTTGTTGTTTGCGATTTTGTTTTTTTCACTTTTATTGTTGTTGCTGTGCAGTCCGCACAGGCTAATTTGGGACGACACTTTCCGCTTGTATGGTATATTCTGTTTAAACGAAGTCTCTTCTTAGCGGAAATTCAGTTTGGGCGGAGAGTGTCGACTCTAATTAGCCTGCGCAGACTGCACAGTTCTAAGAAATTGCATTGTTTATATTGTGATTATATTGGCTTGTGCTTTTGTTGTTTGCTATTTTGTTTTTTTCACTTTTATTGTTGTTGCTGTGCAGTCCGCACAGGCTTATTTGGGACGACACTTTCCGCTTGTATGGTATATTCTGTTTAAACGAAGTCTCTTCTTAGCGGAAATCCAGTTTGGGCGGAGAGTGTCGACTCCGATTAGCATGTGCGGACTGCACAGTTCTAAGAAATTGCATTGTTTATATTGTGATTATATTGGCTTGTGCTTTTGTTGTTTGCTATTTAGTTTTTTCACTTTTATTGTTGTTGCTGTGCAGTCCGCACAGGCTAATTTGGACGACACTTTCCGCTTGTATGGTATATTCTGTTTAAACGAAGTCTCTTCTTAGCGGAAATTCAGTTTGGGCGGAGAGTGTCGACTCTAATTAGCCTGCGCAGACTGCACAGTTCTAAGAAATTGCATCGTTTATATTGTGATTATATTGGCTTGTGCTTTTGTTGTTTGCTATTTTGTTTTTTCACTTTTATTGTTGTTGCTGTGCAGTCCGCACAGGCTAATTTGGGACGACACTTTCCGCTTGTATTGTATATTCTGTTTAAACGAAGTCTCTTCTTAGCGGAAATCCAGTTTGGGCGGAGACTGTCGACTCTGATTAGCATGTGCGGACTGCACAGTACATGTACTAAGAAATTGCATTGTTTATATTGTGAATCTATTGGCTGGTGTTTTGGTTATTGCTTTTTTTTGTTGATTGCTATTTTGTTTTTTCACTTTTATTGTTGTTGCCGTGCAGTCCGCACAGGCTAATTTGGACGACACTTTCCGCTTGTATTGTTTATTCTGTTTAAAGGAAGTCTCTTGTTATTGTTTTACTATTATTGTTGTTGCTGATAGAATTATGGAAAAGAAATTATTTTAAACAAATTTGCATTGCTCATATTTTGCTTATATTTGTTGAGTAACACAGGCGTTTACATAACGTGCAAATGAATTACTAATTTATTAAATTTGTGAGACCTCTATTTTCATAACTACACAGACATATCTACGAACATAAGATACATAAGCCTTCAGACCAAGTGCAGTTAAAACCCCGGTGACCGGCGTCCTTCGAACGTCTACAAATGTCAAATATTGAGAAGTTAGTCAACAGGTGTCACATTCATTATATTTGTATATTAAGTTGACAGATTTCGCACCTTTTTCGAACGCACTATCCCACAATAAAGGATAATCGGACAGACACTGTAACAGACCCCTGGTTTAACATGTATAACACTTCTTTCAAACGGTCTTTTGTTTATTCTTAAGCTTCTCATATCGTTCTTCAATTCTAACAAGTAAACATGGCAAAATAAAACTTATTCACGTGTCAGAAATATGCTTGCTTCATTTTCTCCATTGGATGAGGATTAATTTATGGATGATAACACAAAACAAGGTACAATCCAATTCTTTATTGCTCTACTGAGTTCGAAACGTATAATGCTTTTATATTTCATCATTTAATATAAATAACGACCACCCGCGCGAAACCTGCCTAATTAGTTTGCCTCCATATCTACATAGGCTGCGCTAAAAGCTGCGTTTTCCATATATATATATGCTGCGCTGTCAGCTGCCTTCCTGCTTACGCATTTAATTTCAAGTAGAAATCTAATTATTTAAATAATTTGAAAGCAATAAAATGTGTAAAATGTGTATTTCATTAATAAAATAATTTTTAATACAAATTAGTATTCTTTTATTAAAACTCGTTTACATTTGTGTGCTTTGAAGATTAAATTCAACTTGTTCGATATTCCGATTAAAAATATATTAGGTTAAAAGTTTTACAATAATATGGACCTTATATACTTTCATACATATAATGTTAATTAAAACCTTCGAATTATTGATACAGAGTCAGTCATTTTAAAATTTCACAAGTTTTTGATTTCTATTTCCATATTGGCTGCGTATTCCTTCTATGTCTATATTGGCTGCGTTTTCCTTCTATTTCTATATTGGCTGCGTTTTCCAACGATATCTATATTGACTGCAACGATGTCTATATTGGCTGCGTTTTATGCCGATAAGGCAGCCTGCAATTTGCAGCGATGTCCATATTTGCTTCGATGAAAACAACATTGCGTTTAATCTATTCATACATTAAATATACATACATTTATACATTTATATTATCTCAATTTAATTATTCAATTGTGCTCATAAAAACACATTATTATGTCTTCATCTTGATACAGAACATCTAGGTTCCTAAATTCATATAAATGCATTCTCAATACAATTTCATTAGTTCAACGGCTTAAATGCTAGATAGTTTTTATTTAGAATCAATTTTGCCCATCATCGCGAAACATTGACCTTATCTGTTTTCTTCCTTTTTATATATTGTCTGCGCTAAAAGCTGCGTATTCGTTAATGAGTTTAAAACGTATAAAGCTTTAATATTTCATTATTTTAAACAAATAGGGATAACCATCGCTCTTAATTTAAATTAGAATTTCCTATTATTCGAATAAGTTTCACGCAATAAAATGTGTATATACAGTCATATTTTTTTTATTACAACTTTATATTCTTTTTTATTTATATATCGTATACATCTTGTGAAATAAACCTCCCGGTATCAATATTCAACTTCAAATTGACTGATATTCATTTTTAGAATGGTCTTGGTTCATAAATTCAACGAAATGCAATACAACTTACAAGTATTTAATTAGTTAAATATAGCACATTCATTTTTAGAATGTCCATGGTTCATAAATTCACCGAAATGCAATAAATTAATTAGTTAAATATAGCACATAAACTATATTGCATATCGTCTGCGTATTCCTTCTTTGTCTATATTGCCTGCGTTTTCCAACGATATCTATATTGACTGCAACGATGTCTATATTGGCTGCGTTTTATGGCCCGATAACGCAGCCTGCAATTTGCAGTCTGCGCTAAATGCCGCGTTTTATACACACCCAAAATTGTCACGCAAACAAATAATGTCGATCACATTGTCTTTGAATTTTCAACCCCGAAGTATTGAGATTATATAAAAAGCATTTTAATTAACAAGAGCCCGTTTTCAAACAGTGCATTACGTTCAACATAGAATGTTTGAAACAATTTCATACATTCTTAAGCAATCGTTAACTTCATTTGAAAAAAATCACTCAAAACAAATACATTTGCGAATACAAATAAATGGAAATTCAAAAGGGTACTCAATCTGAACGTTTAATTGACACATTTCATTTTCTTATTATCTGTTTATACTAGTAATATTATACAAATATAAGCAAAGTGAAACTCAAGTTCCACCAGTATAACATCATTTTTGATGACTAACAGGTCCTGTTGATGTTAGGTGGCAGGGGATATATCAGTGAAAGGGGGGTGAAAATTACATATCTTTAGGGTAGGTGTTACCTATGGTCTTTAAAAATCAATTAGGTATTTATAAGATGTATTTCTTGTGTTAGGTTGTAGAAAGAATGTCTCAAAATTTTGAAAAAAAACATTACAACTAGCCACAGCTCCCTAGCAAGGAAATTTTGAATCTTCAAAAAGGAGGTTTTCACTTTTGTCGGAAGTCAATATTTCACGCTGCAGAAACAGAACAAAATTTTGAAGGTAAATTGTGAAAAATCTAAACGTATGGGAGACACTTTTCTAGGCAAATAAACAAAGCACAGGGATGAAATTAGTGAGTAATGTAGCCAAAACTAGGATTGCATTCTGTTTGAATGTTCTGTGCATGCCATGAAATGGGTCAAATTTCTCAATTTTTCATTAAAAATGAGGTGGGTGGGGGGAAAGATCAAGGGCCATAGTTTCACAAGTGAAGAAGCCAGCCTTGTCTTTGGTTGTATTTTCAATGTATATTGCCTATGCTATGACACTGACACAAAAAGGCTTTCTTGTGTCACTTTCTGTTTTGATGCAATGGATTTGACTGTTTGCGCCCTTCGAAACTCGAAATTTGGTCAAAAATATATCCCCTGCCCCCTTAATAGCAAAACGCAAAATTTTAAAATTGTGTATATCATGCGAAAATTGATACATGTATTCCACAAATGTGTTGCGGTAACAAATCGAACATAATTTTGCATATATCTTTTAACCGCTATGGTTGAGATTATGGAAAACAAAGGGAGGTAATAATGTTAAAACCATTGCTAATTTTAGGAAAATTTCACGTGTGCTGGTTTCGCACTGGAAAACAATGTTTAAACTCATATTTGTGTAATAGCATCTACATTTGCACATTTTCTGAGCTTGAATACTTAAATAAGCAAGATAAGTCTGCAGTTTTGTAGAAAAAGTTGGTAAAAATAGGAAAATTATGCAAAATAGTGGTTTGTAACATGCCGCAAACATAAATTCTCTTTTTCTTCTTATTTGAAGTCATTATGGCAACATATTTCTTCATGTGACACCTAACCAATGAAGAAAGACTAAGATTGAAGCATTTATTTGATAATAAATACGAAATAATAAGTGAATGCCACATCTGGAAGGGGGCGTACACTCCAAGCGTCTATGGTGTTCTGCGGTGTAGTTTCCGCGGCAAAAGGCTAAGGCTTAAAGCTCACCATGCACTATATTATCTTGAAAATAAACATGCCATGTCATCAAAAATGCATGTGTCACATTTATGCCACAGTAAACTTTGTGTCAACATCAAGCACTTAAGTTATGGGCCTCAAAGCATTAACAAAAGGAAAATATGTGCTCATGAAGGTTCCTTATGCACTTGAAAATGTTTTCAAGCTGTGTCTTGTTTACAATGATGTTCTCATAGTCAGATATATTTGCCCACTGTTTCCAATTGTAGCACTTTGATTTTCAGACTGTGGTACTGTTTGATGTGGTCGCAGTTTAATAGGGAGAACGAGTGGACCCCGAGAACGATTACACGCATTCAAGACATCGTTAGCCACAGAATCACCCAATCGCACGACACTTTCCAGGTCAGGGTCTGAATTCAACGGAATAGAATCTTGAACTTGTTTCTCTACACAGGGCACATGCCTGCAGAAACTTTATAGTTTGGAAATACTCCTTTTTTGAAAAGTACACCTATGTTTTTCCTAGCGTGATTGTTTTTATAACTGTGCTGTGATTTCTTATGGAGTGATCTAATTTTGAATGGTATTTTAATGAATGAATATCAATATTTGGTGCATGTATTATGTAATCATATGGGAATATACATCTGTAAGACTGATTGATAGTGTCAATAATCATTTTAAACATTTGACATATAACTTGTGTGCTTCTCTACTAAATAGAGTCAAATGTTGTGAATAGGAACACTATTTTTTTGATTATTTCTGTTCTGGTTGTTTCCCTTGAATTGTGTGAATTTTTGGAGTTACTATGAAATACAAACAAAACACAGGATACAGTTCAGAAATGTTGCATTTAATTCATTAAACATTATATTTTAATGTAACAAAAGCTTTTTGTTTTATTATGCATATATTAAAAAACTTAATAGCAAAACGCAAAATTTTAAAATTGTGTGTATCATACGAAAATTGATACATGTATTCCACAAATGTGTTGCGGTAACAAATCGAACATAATTTTGCATATATCTTTTAACCGCTATGGTTGAGATTATGGAAAACAAAGGGAGGTAATAATGTTAAAACCATTGCTAGTTTTAGGAAAATTTCACGTGTGCTGGTTTCGCACTGGAAAACAATGTTTAAACTCATATTTGTGTAATAGCATCTACATTTGCACATTTTCTGAGCTTGAATACTTAAATAAGCAAGATAAGTCTGCAGTTTTGTAGAAAAAGTTGGTAAAAATAGGAAAATTATGCAAAATAGTGGTTTGTAACATGCCGCAAACATAAATTCTCTTTTTCTTCTTATTTGAAGTCATTATGGCAACATATTTCTTCATGTGACACCTAACCGATGAAGAAAGACTAAGATTGAAGCATTTATTTGATAATAAATACGAAATAATAAGTGAATGCCACATCTGGAAGGGGGCGTACACTCCAAGCGTCTATGGTGTTCTGCGGTGTAGTTTCCGCGGCAAAAGGCTAAGGCTTAAAGCTCACCATGCACTATATTATCTTGAAAATAAACATGCCATGTCATCAAAAATGCATGTGTCACATTTATGCCACAGTAAACTTTGTGTCAACATCAAGCACTTAAGTTATGGGCCTCAAAGCATTAACAAAAGGAAAATATGTGCTCATGAAGGTTCCTTATGCACTTGAAAATGTTTTAAAGCTGTGTCTTGTTTACAATGATGTTCTCATAGTCAGATATATTTGCCCACTGTTTCCAATTGTAGCACTTTGATTTTCAGACTGTGGTACTGTTTGATGTGGTCGCAGTTTAATAGGGAGAACGAGTGGACCCCGAGAACGATTACACGCATTCAAGACATCGTTAGCCACAGAATCACCCAATCGCACGACACTTTCCAGGTCAGGGTCTGAATTCAACGGAATAGAATCTTGAACTTGTTTCTCTACACAGGGCACATGCCTGCAGAAACTTTATAGTTTGGAAATACTCCTTTTTTGAAAAGTACACCTTTGTTTTTCCTAGCGTGATTGATTTTATAACTGTGCTGTGATTTCTTATGGAGTGATCTAATTTTGAATGGTATTTTAATGAATGAATATCAATATTTGGTGCATGTATTATGTAATCATATGGGAATATACATCTGTAAGACTGATTGATAGTGTCAATAATCATTTTAAACATTTGACATATAACTTGTGTGCTTCTCTACTAAATAGAGTCAAATGTTGTGAATAGGAACACTATTTTTTTGATTATTTCTGTTCTGGTTGTTTCCCTTGAATTGTGTGAATTTTTGGAATTACTATGAAATACAAACAAAACACAGGATACAGTTCAGAAATGTTGCATTTAATTCATTAAACATTATATTTTAATGTAACAAAAGCTTTTTGTTTTATTATGCATATATTAAAAAACTTAATAGCAAAACGCAAAATTTTAAAATTGTGTATATCATACGAAAATTGATACATGTATTCCACAAATGTGTTGCGGTAACAAATCGAACATAATTTTGCATATATCTTTTAACCGCTATGGTTGAGATTATGGAAAACAAAGGGAGGTAATAATGTTAAAACCATTACTAAATTTAGGAAAATTTCACGTGTGCTGGTTTCGCACTGGAAAACAATGTTTAAACTCATATTTGTGTAATAGCATCTACATTTGCACATTTTCTGAGCTTGAATACTTAAATAAGCAAGATAAGTCTGCAGTTTTGTAGAAAAAGTTGGTAAAAATAGGAAAATTATGCAAAATAGTGGTTTGTAACATGCCGCAAACATAACTTCTCTTTTTCTTCTTATTTGAAGTCATTATGGCAACATATTTCTTCATGTGACACCTAACCGATGAAGAAAGACTAAGATTGAAGCATTTATTTGATAATAAATACGAAATAATAAGTGAATGCCACATCTGGAAGGGGGCGTACACTCCAAGCGTCTATGGTGTTCTGCGGTGTAGTTTCCGCGGCAAAAGGCTAAGGCTTAAAGCTCACCATGCACTATATTATTTTGAAAATAAACATGCCATGTCATCAAAAATGCATGTGTCACATTTATGCCACAGTAAACTTTGTGTCAACATCAAGCACTTAAGTTATGGGCCTCAAAGCATTAACAAAAGGAAAATATGTGCTCATGAAGGTTCCTTATGCACTTGAAAATGTTTTCAAGCTGTGTCATGTTTACAATGATGTTCTCATAGTCAGATATATTTGCCCACTGTTTCCAATTGTAGCACTTTGATTTTCAGACTGTGGTACTGTTTGATGTGGTCGCAGTTTAATAGGGAGAACGAGTGGACCCCGAGAACGATTACACGCATTCAAGACATCGTTAGCCACAGAATCACCCAATCGCACGACACTTTCCAGGTCAGGGTCTGAATTCAACGGAATAGAATCTTGAACTTGTTTCTCTACACAGGGCACATGCCTGCAGAAACTTTATAGTTTGGAAATACTCCTTTTTTGAAAAGTACACCTTTGTTTTTCCTAGCGTGATTGTTTTTATAACTGCGCAATCTAATTTTTAATGGTATTTTAATGAATGAATATCAATATTTGGTGGATGTATTATGTAATCATATGGGATATACATCTGTTAGACTGATTGATAGTGTCAATAATCATTTTAAACATTTGACATATAACTTGTGTGCTTCTCTACTAAATAGAGTCAAATGTTGTGAATAGGAACACTATTTTTTTGATTATTTCTGTTCTGGTTGTTTCCCTTGAATTGTGTGAATTTTTGGAATTACTATGAAATACAAACAAAACACAGGATACAGTTCAGAAATGTTGCATTTAATTCATTAAACATTATATTTTAATGTAACAAAAGCTTTTTGTTTTATTATGCATATATTAAAAACAAAACGCAAAATTTTAAAATTGTGTATATCATACGAAAATTGATACATGTATTCCACAAATGTGTTGCGGTAACAAATCAAACATAATTTTGCATATATCTTTTAACCGCTATTGTTGAGATTATGGAAAACAAAGGGAGGTAATAATGTTAAAACCATTGCTAATTTTAGAAAAATTTCACGTGTGCTGGTTTCGCACTGGAAAACAATGTTTAAACTCATATTTGTGTAATAGCATCTACATTTGCACATTTTCTGAGCTTGAATACTTAAATAAGCAAGATAAGTCTGCAGTTTTGTAGAAAAAGTTGGTAAAAATAGGAAAATTATGCAAAATAGTGGTTTGTAACATGCCGCAAACATAAATTCTCTTTTTCTTCTTATTTGAAGTCATTATGGCAACATATTTCTTCATGTGACACCTAACCGATGAAGAAAGACTAAGATTGAAGCATTTATTTGATAATAAATACGAAATAATAAGTGAATGCCACATCTGGAAGGGGGCGTACACTCCAAGCGTCTATGGTGTTCTGCGGTGTAGTTTCCGCGGCAAAAGGCTAAGGCTTAAAGCTCACCATGCACTATATTATCTTGAAAATAAACATGCCATGTCATCAAAAATGCATGTGTCACATTTATGCCACAGTAAACTTTGTGTCAACATCAAGCACTTAAGTTATGGGCCTCAAAGCATTAACAAAAGGAAAATATGTGCTCATGAAGGTTCCTTATGCACTTGAAAATGTTTTCAAGCTGTGTCTTGTTTACAATGATGTTCTCATAGTCAGATATATTTGCCCACTGTTTCCAATTGTAGCACTTTGATTTTCAGACTGTGGTACTGTTTGATGTGGTCGCAGTTTAATAGGGAGAACGAGTGGACCCCGAGAACGATTACACGCATTCAAGACATCGTTAGCCACAGAATCACCCAATTGCACGACACTTTCCAGGTCAGGGTCTGAATTCAACGGAATAGAATCTTGAACTTGTTTCTCTACACAGGGCACATGCCTGCAGAAACTTTATAGTTTGGAAATACTCCTTTTTTGAAAAGTACACCTTTGTTTTTCCTAGCGTGATTGTTTTTATAACTGTGCTGTGATTTCTTATGGAGTGATCTAATTTTGAATGGTATTTTAATGAATGAATATCAATATTTGGTGCATGTATTATGTAATCATATGGGAATACAATCGTGATACATCGGCTATCTCGGATTCCTCCGTAAGATAGGCCTCGTGGCTAACAGTCGCCATATTGCCTTGTATTACTACTTTACTACCCAAAAGGTTGTCAGTCTATTGTTATGAGGCTGTATACGATGCGCGTTGAACTAGCGCCAAACTTTTTACCGAAACTTTGATATTAAGAGCACTATTAACGTTCATTTGTGTTGCACTTTGACCTATTATCCAAGTGATTTACTTTTCCATTATTATTTAATCACCCTATCATCCAATTTTTAAGATGAAATTACGGTGTTTACAAAACCAACCAAACCGAAAGTGAAACTGGATGCATTACGTTTCGCGATGTAAACATTAAATATTTGTTCAGTTTGAGGAAGCGAATCGATAATAGACGTTGGAATATGTATGCAATACAGACTATCATTGCCGATTGTAGTACTGGCTAAAAAATACCTTTTATGACAGGTCATGTATAGAACGTTAATTAAATAGTGACCATAAATCACTACAAATGTCTGCGTTGTTCATTAATATAATTAATGCACGTTTCTGATCTAATTGCCTGTATCTAGTTGTAATTACCATGATATTGATAAAAATAAACGTTTTTTTCATAAATTAACATTACATGTTTTATTTTTATCATTAAGGGAATAAATAATTGTATCATTATCATCATTAAATATTCTGAAAATAATCTAAATTATCATGATTACTTTAAAGTAGAATTTTTAAATTTTACTCATTATTTTTAATGAATTTCCACATTTGCTTGATTCAAAATAAAATGTATTAATAAGGGTTTCAGTTGTTAGTTTTAACCCATTTTTAGTTTGATTAAATTTAAATTACTAACTACGTACATGTATGTGAAATGCTCTTGAGTTCATTTCCTGGGCCTAGAACCAGTACTTGGGTGTCTCTTGGAGATTTCTTAAGAATGCTCCCACACTGGGGATCAAACCAGTGACCTCCAGATCATTAGGTGGACACCACATCCATTACACATCAGCGACCTTTAATTAGTTATTTACTTTCGTATTGCAGCATTATATAATATAATGTTGCTACATATTTTTGTAAAATGATTAATGTGCAGTACTAAATAAACTAAATGCATACAATTTTAATTGTGTATATTGTGTGATTATTAGTTACAAATTCACTTTTTACAGGTATACTGGATTATGAAAGACTGATAAACATAAAATTGACAACTCATCTCCCCAACGATACTTTGTGTGGCTCATTCTCAGAACAAACCCATAGTCAGTGAGAAAACTACAGTGTAAAAAGAGCACTTGATTGTGACAATTATGGCTGACCAAGCAAATGTTATCATTTAAAATAAAGAAAACTTCCAGTTCAATATACATTTTATACCAATTGTGACATAGACCAACACAGAAAATAATTATAAGGTTGATTTTCCCAAAATTGACTGTTACAATTGGATACTGTTTTAAGATTCACTCTACTTTGTCTGAAAATAAGAGTCCTAAATGATGTAATAGAAACATACATATTTAATTTTTAGTTTTACAAGTATATATATATATATATACTAAGTTTAACTAAGTCTATACATACACATTATATACATTTGTATGCTTTGATTTTTTTTCTATTGAAGCCAAATTAATATCCCATTAGATAGATAGATAGATAGATAATATCACAGCAGTATTCCTAGTTTGTCTGCAAGTACTGCAGAAATCATGGATTATTGTTTTACTGAGTCAGCCTTAATCTTTATATTATAATTGTTAAAACAGATTAAGATGTGCATAATACAATTGAGGATGCATCAAGATTAAAAAATGGTACATGTATAAATTAATAAAGAATCAATAACAATCAGAAACTGTGCATTTTTTTCAGTATTGTGTGAAAGGATTTGAATTAATTGTTAATATGATTTATGTGAATTTGAATAAATATATAAAATTGCATATTTTATTATTCTGACAGCATTTATAAACTGTGTTCATGCAAGCATGAACATGGTTTCATTTTTTGAGTATTTAAACAAGAGGGCCATGATGGCCCTGTATCGCTCCACTGCTGAAAAAAGGCTGAAACAAATTTCTCTGCATGTGCAAATACTTAAATATAGGCCCTATTTAAGCACATGTACACTTTTGTGACCTTCTCGGCTGGGTCAAATTTAACCCCAGAGGCATAATTTGAGCAAACTTTGTAGAGGACTACTATATCTCACTTCATACAAAATGTGGTAGCCCTAGGTCCTAGAGTTAAGGACATGAATATTTTTAAAGTTTTCACAAAATAAGCAAGATATAAGCGTATATAATGTTCAATTTTGTGACCCGCCGGTCAGGATCAATTTTGACCCAAAGGGCATAATTTGAACAAACTTGGTAGAGGACTATACGATGTTATTGCATACAAAATTTGGTAGCCATAGTCTGAATGGTTTTCGACAAGAAGATTTTTAAAGATTTCACAAAATAGGCGCTTTATAAGCGTTTATTCAGTTTTGTGACCTCCTGGGGCAGGGTCAAAGTTGACTCCAGAGGCATTATTTGAACAAATTTGGTAGAGGTTTATTAGATGTCACTACATACCAAATTTGGTAGCCCTAGGCCCAATGGTTATGGACAACAAGATTTTTAAAGTTTTCACAAAATAGGCCCCATATAAGCGTATGTTCAGTTTTGTGACCCCGGGCAGGGTCAAATTTGACCCAAGGGGCATAATTTGAACAAACTTGGTAGAGAACTATTACATGTCACTACATACCAAATTTGGTAGCCCTATGCCTTATGGTTAAGGACAAGAAGAGTTTTAAAATTTTCACAAAATAGGCACTATATAAGCATATAATTGATTTTGTGGCCCCCGGGGCAGGGTCAAATTTGACCCCTGGGACATAATTTGAACAAACTAAGTAGAGGACTATACAATGTCACTACATACCAAATTGTGTAGCCCTAGGCCTTATGGTTATGGACAAGAATTTTTTTAAGTTTTCACAAAATAGGCATTATATAAGCATATGTTCAATTTTGTGACCCCCGGGGCAGGGTCAAATGTGACCATAGGGATTAAATTTGAACAAATTTGGTAGAGGACTATTAGATGTCACTATATACCAAATTTGATAGCCCTAGGCCGGATGGTTATGGACAAGAAGATTTTTTAAGTTTTCACAAAATAGGCCTTATATAAGCATATGTTCAATTTTGTGACCCTCGGGGCAGGGTCAAAATTGATCCCAGGGGCATAATTTGAAAAAACTTGGTAGAGGACTATAAGATGCCACTACATACCAAATTTGGTAGCCCTAGGCTCAATGGTTATGGACGAGAAGATTTGTAAAGTTTTCACAAAATATACCCTATATAAGCATATGTTCAATTTTGTGACCCCCGGGGCAGGGTCAAATTTGACCCCAGGGGCATAATTTGGACAAATTTGGTAGAGGACTATTAGATGTCTCTACATACCAAATTTGATAGCCCTTGACCCAATGGTTATGAACGGGAGATTTTGAAAGTTTACACAAAAAAAGGCCTTATATAAGCAAATTTTCAATTTTGTGACCCCTGGGACAGAGTCAAATTTGACCCCAGGGGCATAATTTGAACAAATTTGAAAGAGGTTCACCCCAGGAACATTCCTAAGAAATTTCATCAGAATTGGACCAGTAGTTTAGGAGATGTTTAAAGGAAAAGTTAATGCATGGACGCACGATGGACACATGACCTTTGGCCAGTGGAGCTAAAAATCAAATTAAACATTTAGTTTTGATGTAAAATCAGTTTTTATATGCAAGTGTCTATTTCACTTATTAATTAAAACAGCATATTATACATTATTGAAAAGATTATTCCAAGCTTGATGTCATATTTCAACTTTGCATAGTGTAGTTAATTGAACATTGTATTGAACTGTATGGGCAGCTATATTTTTTAATTTATGTATGATGTATTATACAAAATGCATTATTTCTACCACAAGTAGACCATATAAGGCCAACTGCTACTAAATAGGCACTGGTATGAATTTGACACTGTTTTTGATGCTCTTACAAAACTTTAATTATTACTTCACTTTAGTATATTAAATAAGTTTTTGTTCAACATTTTTTGCAAAAGAGTGTCTTAATGCATTTGAAAATATACTTAAAACAAACTAAAAATGCATTTTAACATACCTTTTTCCTGGTAAAGTGTATTTGGGATGATAAAAAATACACTTGAAGAGTATTAATGCTGGAAAAATGCAGAAAAAAATACATTTGTTTCTGTTAGAAGTGTGTCTGGTCTGCATTTTTAAGTATATTAAATGCACATCAAATGCAGATAAATACAATGCCAATACTGTTACATGTATTGTAATGGACATACAATGCACTTGTTCTTGTATTTAAATGCTTTAGTGAATTGAAATAACCTTTTATAACGTTTTAACAATTAATAATACCTTTTTATATAAATTTTCTTTTGAAATGTGACACTTAATTGATTTTTGCACCACTAGTAAGAGATATAATGTGTGCTCATATCGCTTTATCATTACACTATATAATATCATTTGTTGTATGAAAATTCCCCGTAAATTCATGTGAAAGCTCAAGAGATCAATAGCAGCGTGCTATACCCTGCTCCTTTTTACATGACTTGATGGTATTTAGTCCCCAATTCTACATGGCCAAGGGCAAATTAATGTGCAGATTTGACAAATAAGTCATAACTGGGATCAAATAGGCAGACTTTCATATTACTTGTATTTAATTTAAATCATGATCTGAATTGCTCTTTGGCAAATCTTCGTTGGTCACAGAATTCAACTGAATTTTGTTCACGTTGTAGTGATTATATTTTCAATATTTATCAGACAACATCTTTCTTCAAAAGTTTAACATGATTGCTTGGTTAATTTAGAAACAAGATCAATGCATCATAACATAAAATGAAAAAATGTGTAATAGTAAAAATGGCAGCAAAAAAGCACTAGATTATCTGCCTTAAATCTTAGACGTTATGTTGATGTATTGGAATTTCTCATAAATAATGTGTTCCATAGTTGTATAATTGTATAGTCGCATGCATGATTGTTGTCAATGTCACAATACCAATTAAAGCCTATAATTTACTAAAACAATTTGAAGTTTGATTTGTGTTTTTTTCAAGATCTGTTATATATAATTTATATATATATATATATATATATATATATATATATATATATATATATATATATATATATATATATATATATATATATATATATATATATATTGTTGAAAAGTTAACATGCAATAAGTTTACTGTAATTAAGTGACAAATAGTTTTACTGATTTTGTTGGATGCATACATGGTTTGTGCAGAGGACAGTAGCAAAAACAAGAGCTGTCTCCGTAGGATGACATACGCCCCCGATAAACGCTTTGATAGAAGTTATGAGCATTTTTCAAAACCTAAACGCCGACCCTAAGTTCAAGGTCAAAGGGGTCAAAATTTGTGTGTATGGGAAGGCCTTGTCCATATACACATGCATACCAAATATGAATGTTACATCTGAAGCGACATAGAAGTTATGAGCATTTTTTCGAAACCTAAATGCAAAGTGTGACGGATAGACAGTGCGATCACTATATGCCCTCATTTGGGAGCATAAAAATGTGTTTCACATTGTTTTGGTAAATTAGTAATGTAGTTAAAAGAACAGAATCATCAATTATAAAGTTATTGATTATAAAGTGTTGCTGGCATATTTGATGCATTCATCTAGCTATAAGAAGGTCCCTGTTTTATCCCCACTGGCACTGAGCGAGGGTTCTCAAAATCTTTAAACAATATGAATAAGTACATATAGGGTCGAGAAAGCCTTGTTGATATGGGGGCTAAACACCTGAAAACAAAGCGACCCAGGTTAAAGGCCGAGGCCAAATAAATAAACCAGAGGCCGCATGAGCCTGCTATACTCTGAACAAGTATTGTTTCTTCTCAGAAAACTGGCTTAAGTGTCTTACTAAGCTTTAGACTTTGAGTTTCAGTGCAATCTATCTAAAATAAATTGGTTAAATTAAATAATAATTTGTAAAAAATAAACATTCTGCACAAATTCAATTATTTACTTTACCTGTGTGCATGAATCATTTCAGTCTTGATGGTTAGTGAACTATGTCAAAAGCACCATAGCTATGAAACACTTGTATTTTGAATATTGCAATGTTCCACAGAAATGATGCTGATGATAATTCTACACGATCATGACATGAACAATGATGAATTATTAGATATATTTCTAAATTCCATTTCCACCAACAATTCGGTTATTCCACTACCAGTTCACATGCTTCGTACACAGTTGAAAATAACACTATTCCACTCAACAACCGTGACACATGTACTCAATTTTTCAACTTTTCGCAATTAAAATTGTCTTCTACTGTTATTGTTGTTGTTGTACTTTTGAAAGTAGTTCGAAAGATGGCGACCATTAACCCAGAGATTGATTTATGAAATAAATCGTCTGCTGATCCAGAGTGATGGGAATATACATCTGTAAGACTGATTGATAGTGTCAATAATCATTTTAAACATTTGACATATAACTTGTGTGCTTCTCTACTAAATAGAGTCAAATGTTGTGAATAGGAACACTATTTTTTTGATTATTTCTGTTCTGGTTGTTTCCCTTGAATTGTGTGAATTTTTGGAATTACTATGAAATACAAACAAAACACAGGATACAGTTCAGAAATGTTGCATTTAATTCATTAAACATTATATTTTAATGTAACAAAAGCTTTTTGTTTTATTATGCATATATTAAAAAACTTAAGCAAAACGCAAAATTTTAAAATCGTGTATATCATACGAAAATTGATACATGTATTCCACAAATGTGTTGCGGTAACAAATCGAACATAATTTTGCATATATCTTTTAACCGCTATGGTTGAGATTATGGAAAACAAAGGGAGGTAATAATGTTAAAACCATTGCTAATTTTAGAAAAATTTCACGTGTGCTGGTTTCGCACTGGAAAACAATGTTTAAACTCATATTTGTGTAATAGCATCTACATTTGCACATTTTCTGAGCTTTGAATACTTAAATAAGCAAGATAAGTCTGCAGTTTTGTAGAAAAAGTTGGTAAAAATAGGAAAATTATGCAAAATAGTGGTTTGTAACATGCCGCAAACATAAATTCTCTTTTTCTTCTTATTTGAAGTCATTATGGCAACATATTTCTTCATGTGACACCTAACCGATGAAGAAAGACTAAGATTGAAGCATTTATTTGATAATAAATACGAAATAATAAGTGAATGCCACATCTGGAAGGGGGCGTACACTCCAAGCGTCTATGGTGTTCTGCGGTGTAGTTTCCGCGGCAAAAGGCTAAGGCTTAAAGCTCACCATGCACTATATTATCTTGAAAATAAACATGCCATGTCATCAAAAATGCATGTGTCACAATTATGCCACAGTAAACTTTGTGTCAACATCAAGCACTTAAGTTATGGGCCTCAAAGCATTAACAAACGGAAAATATGTGCTCATGAAGGTTCCTTATGCACTTGAAAATGTTTTCAAGCTGTGTCCTGTTTACAATGATGTTCTCATAGTAAGATATATTTGCCCACTGTTTCCAATTGTAGCACTTTGATTTTCAGACTGTGGTACTGTTTGATGTGGTCGCAGTTTAATAGGGAGAACGAGTGGACCCAGAGAACGATTACACGCATTCAAGACATCGTTAGCCACAGAATCACCCAATCGCACGACACTTTCCAGGTCAGGGTCTGAATTCAACGGAATAGAATCTTGAACTTGTTTCTCTACACAGGGCACATGCCTGCAGAAACTTTATAGTTTGGAAATACTCCTTTTTTGAAAAGTACACCTTTGTTTTTCCTAGCGTGATTGTTTTTATAACTGTGCTGTGATTTCTTATGGAGTGATCTAATTTTGAATGGTATTTTCATGAATGAATATCAATATTTGGTGCATGTATTATGTAATCATATGGGAATATACATCTGTAAGACTGATTGATAGTGTCAATAATCATTTTAAACATTTGACATATAACTTGTGTGCTTCTCTACTAAATAGAGTCAAATGTTGTGAATAGGAACACTATTTTTTTGATTATTTCTGTTCTGGTTGTTTCCCTTGAATTGTGTGAATTTTTGGAATTACTATGAAATACAAACAAAACACAGGATACAGTTCAGAAATGTTGCATTGAATTCATTAAACATTATATTTTAATGTAACAAAAGCTTTTTGTTTTATTATGCATATATTAAAAAACTTAATAGCAAAATGCAAAATTTTAAAATTGTGTATATCATACGAAAATTGATACATGTATTCCACAAATGTGTTGCGGTAACAAATCGAACATAATTTTGCATATATCTTTTAACCGCTATGGTTGAGATTATGGAAAACAAAGGGAGGTAATAATGTTAAAACCATTGCTAATTTTAGGAAAATTTCACGTGTGCTGGTTTCGCACTGGAAAACAATGTTTAAACTCATATTTGTGTAATAGCATCTACATTTGCACATTTTCTGAGCTTGAATACTTAAATAAGCAAGATAAGTCTGCAGTTTTGTAGAAAAAGTTGGTAAAAATAGGAAAATTATGCAAAATAGTGGTTTGTAACATGCCGCAAACATAAATTCTCTTTTTCTTCTTATTTGAAGTCATTATGGCAACATATTTCTTCATGTGACACCTAACCGATGAAGAAAGACTAAGATTGAAGCATTTATTTGATAATAAATACGAAATAATAAGTGAATGCCACATCTGGAAGGGGGCGTACACTCCAAGCGTCTATGGTGTTTTGCGGTGTAGTTTCCGCGGCAAAAGGCTAAGGCTTAAAGCTCACCATGCACTATATTATCTTGAAAATAAACATGCCATGTCATCAAAAATGCATGTGTCACATTTATGCCACAGTAAACTTTGTGTCAACATCAAGCACTTAAGTTATGGGCCTCAAAGCATTAACAAAAGGAAAATATGTGCTCATGAAGGTTCCTTATGCACTTGAAAATGTTTTCAAGCTGTGTCTTGTTTACAATGATGTTCTCATAGTCAGATATATTTGCCCACTGTTTCCAATTGTAGCATTTTGATTTTCAGACTGTGGTACTGTTTGATGTTGTCGCAGTTTAATAGGGATAATGAGTGGACCCCGAGAACGATTACACGCATTCAAGATATCGTTAGCCACAGAATCACCCAATCGCACGACACTTTCCAGGTCAGGGTCTGAATTCAACGGAATAGAATCTTGAACTTGTTTCTCTACACAGGGCACATGCCTGCAGAAACTTTATAGTTTGGAAATACTCCTTTTTTGAAAAGTACACCTTTGTTTTTCCTAGCGTGATTGTTTTTATAACTGTGCTGTGATTTCTTATGGAGTGATCTAATTTTGAATGGTATTTTAATGAATGAATATCAATATTTGGAGCATGTATTATGTAATCATATGGGAATATACATCTGTAAGACTGATTGATAGTGTCAATAATCATTTTAAACATTTGACATATAACTTGTGTGCTTCTCTACTAAATAGAGTAAAATGTTGTGAATAGGAACACTATTTTTTTGATTATTTCTGTTCTGGTTGTTTCCCTTGAATTGTGTGAATTTTTGGAATTACTATGAAATACAAACAAAACACAGGATACAGTTCAGAAATGTTGCATTTAATCCATTAAACATTATATTTTAATGTAACAAAAGCTTTTTGTTTTATTATGCATATATTAAAAAACTTAATAGCAAAACGCAAAATTTTAAAATTGTGTATATCATACGAAAATTGATACATGTATTCCACAAATGTGTTGCGGTAACAAATCGAACATAATTTTGCATATATCTTTTAACCGCTATGGTTGAGATTATGGAAAACAAAGGGAGGTAATAATGTTAAAACCATTGCTAATTTTAGGAAAATTTCACGTGTGCTGGTTTCGCACTGGAAAACAATGTTTAAACTCATATTTGTGTAATAGCATCTACATTTGCACATTTTCTGAGCTTGAATACTTAAATAAGCAAGATAAGTCTGCAGTTTTGTAGAAAAAGTTGGTAAAAATAGGAAAATTATGCAAAATAGTGGTTTGTAACATGCCGCAAACATAAATTCTCTTTTTCTTTTTATTTGAAGACATTATGGCAACATATTTCTTCATGTGACACCTAACCGATGAAGAAAGACTAAGATTGAAGCATTTATTTGATAATAAATACGAAATAATAAGTGAATGCCACATCTGGAAGGGGGCGTACACTCCAAGCGTCTATGGTGTTCTGCGGTGTAGTTTCCGCGGCAAAAGGCTAAGGCTTAAAGCTCACCATGCACTATATTATCTTGAAAATAAACATGCCATGTCATCAAAAATGCATGTGTCACATTTATGCCACAGTAAACTTTGTGTCAACATCAAGCACTTAAGTTATGGGCCTCAAAGCATTAACAAAAGGAAATTATGTGCTCATGAAGGTTCCTTATGCACTTGAAAATGTTTTCAAGCTGTGTCTTGTTTACAATGATGTTCTCATAGTAAGATATATTTGCCCACTGTTTCCAATTGTAGCACTTTGATTTTCAGACTGTGGTACTGTTTGATGTGGTCGCAGTTTAATAGGGAGAACGAGTGGACCCCGAGAACGATTACACGCATTCAAGACATCGTTAGCCACAGAATCACCCAATCGCACGACACTTTCCAGGTCAGGGTCTGAATTCAACGGAATAGAATCTTGAACTTGTTTCTCTACACAGGGCACATGCCTGCAGAAACTTTATAGTTTGGAAATACTCCTTTTTTGAAAAGTACACCTTTGTTTTTCCTAGCGTGATTGTTTTTATAACTGTGCTGTGATTTCTTATGGAGTGATCTAATTTTGAATGGTATTTTAATGAATGAATATCAATATTTGGTGCATGTATTATGTAATCATATGGGAATATACATCTGTAAGACTGATTGATAGTGTCAATAATCATTTTAAACATTTGACATATAACTTGTGTGCTTCTCTACTAAATAGAGTCAAATGTTGTGAATAGGAACACTATTTTTTTGATTATTTCTGTTCTGGTTGTTTCCCTTGAATTGTGTGAATTTTTGGAATTACTATGAAATACAAACAAAACACAGGATACAGTTCAGAAATGTTGCATTTAATTCATTAAACATTATATTTTAATGTAACAAAAGCTTTTTGTTTTATTATGCATATATTAAAAAACTTAAGGTGGCAGGGGATATATCAGTGAAAGGGGGGTCCATGAAAATTACATATCTTTAGGGTAGGTGTTACCTATGGTCTTTAAAAATCAATTAGGTATTTATAAGATGTATTTCTTGTGTTAGGTTGTAGAAAGAATGTCTCAAAATTTTGGAAAAAAACATTACAACTAGCCACAGCTCCCTAGCAAGGAAATTTTGAATCTTCAAAAAGGAGGTTTTCACTTTTGTCGGAAGTCAATATTTCACGCTGCAGAAACAGAACAAAATTTTGAAGGTAAATTGTGAAAAATCTAAACGTATGGGAGACACTTTTCTAGGCAAATAAACAAAGCACAGGGATGAAATTAGTGAGTAATGTAGCCAAAACTAGGATTGCATTCTGTTTGAATGTTCTGTGCATGCCATGAAATGGGTCAAATTTCTCAATTTTTCTTTAAAAATGAGGTGGGTGGGGGGAAAGATCAAGGGCCATAGTTTCACAAGTGAAGAAGCCAGCCTTGTCTTTGGTTGTATTTTCAATGTATATTGCCTATGCTATGACACTGACACAAAAAGGCTTTCTTGTGTCACTTTCTGTTTTGATGCAATGGATTTGACTGTTTGCGGCCTTTCGGAACTCGAAATTTGGTCAAAAATATATCCCCTGCCCCCTTAGTATACGAAAACTACTTTACCAAACATCTTCACTTTGAAGAGCTTTTTGTCGCATATTGACCCGCCTACCTAGCTCAACAGCCAATGTCACATTTATGAACACTGCAGCTGGTTTGGACGGTTACATCTTCAATCAACGGGCACTTATTATTAACTAACCATGCATAAGCAGCATGCAGAGATGGTGTATTGCCTGTCTAAAGCTGAACGATTAAAAAAATTAATATGGCCATGGTGCAGTTAGTCTCATTATAAACTCGTTATTTATCAGCAAACTCCAGAATAATTGACTTTACAAATGCACAGTATGGATCCAAAGTATCGCGCTCAACACATGTCAACAGTTCAACGGTCATTGTCTCTCTTTATATTTGAGGATAGTTTGTTAAAACATGTATTTACATGTAGATAAAGATATCCAGTTCGATAACGCCTGGTTTCTTAACGACGTACATATACTTCAAGCATTGCCCGGATCTAAAATCTGACCCATGATGTACCGACATTACTATCCAAACCAAGGATAAAGATAAATTTACTGCTTAGGCGTCCTTGACAAATATTTGCTGATAACATTCCGGCAATACTTATGATATATATGTGAGACGGTTACACATCACAGTTGACACCAGATAGAATGGAACATATTTATATTGCTGCCATTGATTTTGGTGCGACACACACCGTAGCTGGTTCTTGCGTTAGACATGAGCCAGTTACTCAAACTGTTGCGTTTAAAACTAAATTAGGGCACATTGCATACAAGGCTCCCACAACTGCTGGATACATTCAAGAAATTTGTAGACTTTGGTTACAAAGCTGAGGAAACATACGAGGACATGTGTAAAGGCGGAAAATCGGACGACTATTTCTAATTTGACCGTTTTAAGTTGAAATTTTATGAAACAAAGACATTTGAATTCTTATGAAATGAAAAATAACTTATTTAAGTAATATGATGAATCGGCGATTGCATTTATTGTAATGTTGATATGTGCACTCCTGTTAACTGTGATATATAACTGAATATTAATAAGTGTATTGTAGATATGAACAAAGTATACACCTACTCGCGGTATAACAATACTACGGTGGCATAAAGGGGACATAGGCAATAATTTATTTAACAGTCTCTATGACGTGCGCACGTCAAAGCTATGACGTGGGCGCGTCATAACTATGGCGTGCGCACGTCAAAACTATGATATGCGCACGTCATAGAAATAGTTAAATAATATAACTTAGGAAATATTTTATTTAACTATTTCTATGACGTGCGCACGTCATAACTATGACGTGCCCACGTCATAGAAATAGTTAAACAAAATATTTCCTATGTCCAATTTATGCCGCCGTACAATACTGAATAATAAATCAAAATATGCCTAGATTGTGAGATATCAATAGATAATATCTACTATTGTTCATGTATCAAAGAAAGAGGTGAAACCAACGGACTCTGTCTCGATAGTTTAAATTATTTGTCAATATTGTTTACCCTAAATTTCATTTAAAATATATCTACATGACAAGCGGATTTTATTAAGAACATGTTTAGCTACTATATTTAAATACTTTTGTAGATTCTCCGTAGTGGATAAAAAAAGTTATAAGTAGGTTGCAATAGTGAATATTACACCTTTGAGTATTTTACTTGACTTGCTAATCTTGTTAATAATGTTTTCTTTCAAATCGCTCGATGGGAAATTGATATGTATCACTTATGTTTCAGTGATGAATACTTAAACTACGTTTGAGGTTCTCCACTCGTTTTGAAGTTTCAACCACTTTTCGGCCCAATTTAAATGTCTTTTTGTCATAGACTGTTTCAATACCATGAATACTGAATGTATCGCTCTTAGTTAACTTTTGTCTGTTGTGTATTTATTCAGGTTTTAAAATGTGTTCTTTCCCTATTAAGTTATTATCGATGGGTGTTTGGTGCGCCTTTGAGCTAGTTACAGCTTATCTTTCTTTCCAATGTCCATTCCAAAACAAGTCTGCAGTGCCAATCTGTGTCAATTCCATGCCTCTAAGCAGTTGGGGGACTATAGGAACGCTCTTCGCCCGGCAGTCTATCCGTCCGTCCATCAGCCTGTCCGTAAAACGTTCGTGTCCGTTCCATATATCCTATACGCTTTAACGGATGTCCATAAAACTGGCCTTAAATATTAAGGGCATTTTAGCGATATGCATAATGCATGAGTCAGTCACACCGGCTCAAGGTCAATGTAGTGTTTTAAGGTCAAACGTTTGTCTTACTAATTGTGTGTACGCTCCATATATCCGATACAAGTTGAAGGAGTGTTTAGAGTTAAGCTTTTATTATATTCGTGTCTGCTACGTATATTCTATCCCCATTGAAAGATTATCATGAAACTTGAATTTCATTCAGATGATGTCCTGAGGTCGTGAGTCAATTACGCTGTCTAAAAATAAGCGTCACTTTTACAATTTCAAAAGAATGTCGATGGGGAATATAGCTGACTTGTTATGGGCAGTGTTTAGTGTATTGGGCGGTATGTCAGAGTCTATTGGTCTATAGTTATAAGAACTTGCCTATTTCTCTCTTGATAAAGTTTCTGGAGTTTCTTTGAATCCCAAATGGAAGTCGTTTTAAATTTTTTAGGTTTAGATGTTGTTTTTGTTTGAAATTTCTGAAAGAATCACTTTATTGACTTACAAATTTCAACAACCTTACCTTTCCATTTATATAGTATAAACGTAATAAATCAACTCATTTGGGCGAGCTTGAAAGAATTTCACACAACGTGAAATTTTGTTCTAAAATCCGTAAACAGATGAATATTCAAGTATTACTATTTTGGACGTACAATTGATTTGCATTTAATAAGGATTCAGAACCGATTCGTTTTGGTTCGCGATTCGAATCACAAAGGAATGCGCACTACGTTTTCGTTCATGTGCATTAATCGAATAAGCGTTAAGTTTTTTAGTCATAATCTATTGAGTTTTGTAAACAAAAATGAAAAACCATTAATTGCAAATGTTGGCATTCCAGAAATTGCCAAGATACGTTGCTGAAAGACCGAACGGGAAAAGAAGTTGAGGCGTTGCACGTAGTGATCAGACATCTTGTAGATTCTGTCTACGAGAAAAAAATGCCACTGATTCGAGGTTTTTCTCCAGACGAAGTCCTCTGAGTCCTCACTGTACCGGCGATCTGGTCAGATGCTGCGAAGCCGTTCATGAGAGAAGCTGCCTTGAGGTATCATAACACATGTGTTGTTGATAGATGGACAGGTATGGCGATATTCTAACACAACAAACACACAGGAAAACATGCATGCTTATTAAAATATTTTCCATTTGGACGACGAAGCAGATAAGATGATGCATGGTTTCCAATAAGTTTTGTCGGACAAGGGTATAAAAATAGCAGGGCTTGACATACTTAGACATATCTGTGTTTTTGTAAATGCATTGCCATAACTGTCGGCATTTTTATTTTTTCATCAGTAATACATGGCCAAATTATTTTGTTTTCTAACACGTTCCACTCACATGCTGAAAGTGACATAATAAAAAAGTCTTATTTCTCTCTTTCGAAAATTACACCGATATCCGACATATCAACATCGCCTCATGACAACTGTTGTTTTTAGGTATTTAGAAACTACTTTGCGCTGTGAAATGCATTTTAATTACCCATGTCATCTATTAAAATAACAGCGGGTATAATATAATTATTATTTTAACTATATAAAAATAGCCCAACGGCTTCTAATTGTTTGACCCCGTTTATTTTCATCCTAAACAAGAAATACCGGTATCTTAAAAAAAAAAGATATACGGCGTTGATTGTGGTTGGAGTTGGTTAAAAGTAAAGAGTTTTAAATGAGATCAAAGATAGCGAATGACTTTTTCTGTGCAATTCTCAGCTGCATCACACGCAGTACGGGATGTTACGCGGAGTTTTCGCGGCTTATTTTACATTATTACATATTGCTGGTCATAAACCTATAGATACAAAACAGAAAACCAAAAGAAGAATGGAAGTGAAATTAAAACATATGAGTCAACCGGCCACACGCGAAGTATCCGTACATACTTTAAATATTTATACGCGCGTTCTTCGAACAAACCTGTTTTAGTGGTTTGTCGGGCATTGCTATTTGATTCGATTATTAACACTATCGAGAATCATCGCGCACATGCTTAATACATTAGTCAATATGGTGGAATAATTCTTGTTAAATTAATCAAGAATAATATTTATCATGGTATTGTTGAAAACACATTAAGAATCTATTATTGACATACCATTATTATATCGCTGAATATCTTCATTTAACATATATCTGGTCTAAAGAAAATTCCAGTTCACCTAGTTAACGCGATAGCGTCTGTATTATATAACGATTATTTTACTGACCGCGAAATGACCCTGATACATTGCGGGTTGGAATGCAATGCATTAAAGTGAGGCCACGCTTCCACTGCTGGAACGACAGCTTGTTAAAAACATTATACTTTTACATGTTAAATGTTCAATTTCGAAAACAATTTTAAATGGTTTGGCCAAAACGAATATTTGGATAGGGAAAAACGATACTTTTATGAACTTAAATATGCTAGTACACATAAAGGAATATGGAAGTAATTACTAAATATGAGAACATAGCCTTTAAGTACAAGCGCCCTGGCGCAGGCAATCCTCTGAAAATAAAAGGTGCACGTATTGATGTCGAGAGTTGAGTGTAAAACTGTTATATCTATCAAGCCTTTTCATTAGAGATAAAATTGTTTCATGCTGAACACGCAGTAAAACAGTGATACAAAGACGCGGTCATGTTTCCAATGTTCTGGTGGTATGCTAAAATCAGCCAATTGAATAAATGAAGTGAATTCATTCGTGTCTAGCCGCGGGAAATTTTATTTGAATGTTATTGGACACTTACAAAGGTCGGGTTAAGTCAAAAGTTACGTTAAACAGCTACGCCGAAAAAAGTTCAAACGATACAAAACATCTGAACTCCCAAAGGAACAACCGAAACGATATTTTTAACCGATTGGCTTATCTAAACATAAAACAGAAATGCTTACAAAATATGTATTCCCTCCTTTTTTGTCTTAAACCCGCTTGTGCTTCAACGTATACACAATAATGTTCCGCCAAATGTGAGAGTTTAAAATGCGAATGAACAGTTTTCCTAACTCAATTATGTTAAACCACACTGGTAATTATCGTTATTTATACTACGCGTCTTGTGCATAGCAAAACCGTCAAAGAAGTTGGAAAATATCGAATATTGTATTAAAACGTGTATGTAAATTTTGCAAAATAATGTCTCAACCACGAATAACAACTTTTTTTATATGCATATCAGAATCTCCACTTTCATAAGATTTCAAATCATTAATAAATGACTTAATTAGTTTTAATTAGTTTCGAAATAGATTTATTTGATTCATCAAACATAACACTACCTTCGTTCCTCGCATACCGTTCCAAGAAGTGGATAACGTCCTTATCTGGGGTAAGAAACAAAGTGTTTGGGTTATTCACGCTTTAAAATAGTGTTCAAATGCAATTATGGATACGTTTGAACAATATTTCAAAAGCGTTAGTCGTGAAATTCGTTGACAATTTGAAGTTATTTTATCAACTGAAGAGAAGCCCCCTATGAGGTGGTTGAAGTTTGTCGTTTCATTCATAGTTCTATAAGGATATCTTTTGGACTAAAAAATATTCAAAGAATTGTACAAGCATTCATGTAAATGGATTCGACCAAATTGCCTTTTAAATATAAGATAAAGCCAAAAGGAAAATATGGCTTAGACATTTTTGTCTCACCAAGAAAGAAAGACGCATTCTTACAAATCATATCACCGTAAGCGTTGCAGGTGTCAATGAAGCGTTAACATAATAACTAAATAAAGTACTAAGAACTGATTCATCGAGTTTTGCGCTGCGTCTTTGTTCCATCGAATTACTAATCACAGCATTCTGTGTATTCTAAAACATTATTTCGTAATTTAAGAACCTATTCCGCGAATGTTTGGTACTGGTACCTAGTATATTGAAGAAGTTGTATGTTGGTTAAGGACATGTTATGAAAACAATATCTCTCTTGTAGATCATATTGCTTACAAACAGCCTAGCAGTTAATGACTGACAGCTCACCGTTTGGCATATATTATTATGGTTCACAAAATCTATTTTCAGGCTGGTATTACTCGAACGAACCTCCTGATAATACTCGAACCTGAAGCGGCATCCTTTTATTGTCGTGAACAACTACAAAAATATAAACCGGAGATGCAGAAAAATGTGCCAGTTGATCAGAGAGTCATTTTAGCAGATATTGGAGGTAAGGTGCTGGGACCTGAAGTCATATGAAAGGAAGGGATTGTATATATTTTTTTCGTATCTCGCAGTAGCAGTTCTTCTCCATGGTTAACAGTAGCCATTGCTTCCTTTCGTTTTTTATCATTGAGTTATGCTAATTGCAATCTAATTTAATAAACATTATCTTTTTAGATAACTCACTATTTTAAGTTTTAATATCAATAACCAGGCTATCATTTACTGACAAAAAAGAGTGAACTGAATTTCGAAATTAAATCTTTTAATGAAAACCGTATACCCCCCATCCCCGATTTTAAACTTTGTCTAAAAAGTTGATGCCAGCATCCGTTTTTTGTTTTACATGGATATAAACTTATTGATGGCTAATGTATTCGTTTTTGTAATATACGTTTGTTGGACATACGAGGCTTGGCATATCTTCATAAGAAGGATATTACTTTATGACAGTGCTGTATATTTTTAGAATTACATGGGATGGATATAATTGAAATTCGATATTTAATTTGAGTTTTTAATTGCATTCATGGATTTCAAGTTAAATTGGGAAAACCCAATCAATAAAGTGTGGGGGAGGGGGGATCATATCAGTGCTATGTGTCGGTTGCAACTATCATTCGCTAGTTCAACTGACTAGGCCATAGGTGACACTTGACTTTTGTACGAAGAGTATCACGCATCAACCATTTAGTAGTTCGATTCCAGGTACATGTCACAGTAAAATGTTTGACATATTCCCGCAGAGATGGTTTATTGCGTGAATCATCTATATCACTCATTTAAGTATATTAAAATCACATTTTTGTAATAGGCATGATGTGGTGCAATTGTTAGCACTATACATATATACTATTGTATTTACCTTCTTCATGTTTATTTAATTCGGTATAAATTCGAATTGATAATTTCTGTTTTGTATTGGCCGAATGTCGGTCAAACTATTCTTATATGACGCGTTCCTTTTTCGACCCATGATCGATATGTTTAATGTTTTGCATCGGCGGTTCAAAACCTCTTTCTTGAAATAGATTGTGTACTGGGTTTCATTTATCTTACAGTCAACCACACCGATCATGCTGTGTACGAAATTATAGAAGACAAGTATAATTGCAACTGTGGACGGAGAGAAACATGGTGGGATGATGATAGATCAATCTTTCATGCAATTTATAGAAGATGTGTACGGACTATATGTGTCAAAGTTAAGCAAGGGATCTTTAATGGACATACAAACAAATTTTAACACGAAGAAAAGGATCTTTTCGAACATCGAAGATAAATTGATAGACTTTTTGCCGATTGGAATTCACGATGCAGCATATATGCGAACGGTAAAAGAGCATGCGCTAAGAAAGTTCAGAAATAAAATTAAATTTACGAGACAGAACAAAATTTCTTTTCATCCGGATATAATGCAAGGATTCTTCGCATTGGTCTTAGATAAGGTCGTTGAAATTGTTCAGATGCTCATACACATTTATAAACTGAAACATGTAAACAGAGTTTTTCTTGTTGGTGTGGTGTCAGAAAGCAAATACCTCCAACAGGTGATTACAGATAACATAAAAGAAATACACGTTTTTGTACCTCCGGATCCTTCTTTAGCCGTTCCAAAGGGTGCGCTACTATGTGGCCAAAATCTATCAGATACCTGATCAAACATCCAACACTTCAAATAGATTTTAGCAGTGGGTTTTGCTACCAAAAAAATCAGACGATAGAAAAGAAGTACAAAAGAGCGCATGATTTAATAAATATTTTTAGACTGACCTTAAAAAACCAATGAACCCGCTGTGAAAAAAATGACATTGTACTTGGTCTTTCCTAGCGATTCCGTTGCATTTGATTTGTAGTATCGATCTGATTTAATAGGTTGATGACAAAGTCACTTATACATAAATGATTGCACTTGGAAAATGAAATGACCTGAAATCTATAAATGCCTCGAAGTCCGTTATTTAAAATAAAAAAGCGCGACACACACAAAGATAGCGTCGCCTTTTATAATTCTTCCATAGTACACTGTTTTTGATATTGAATCACCCAATGGTTAACATCGAGACATATAGGGCGAGCATTGGTGTACTTTCAGTGAGTTCCATGTCCTTTTTAGACCAGGATACACTCCCATTGGTCGTTGATCACAGTTTTGTTGTTATACGCCTCTTTATGTCTGGTGTAGAATTAAGCACAGGACCATTGAATGTGGTGATAATCTCTGACTAGGTTTATAAATGAACCAGAGTAATAAAGTTGATTTGAATAGTTATTTGATTATTTACATATGATCATTTATTAAAATAATCATTTAAAAGGATTGACAATTCATTTATAATCAATTTTTTTTCTTTTTTTGTTATGTGACTTTTATGAATAATCAAATCCAGATGTGTGTAGCCGTTTTAATAAAAACGTATCCTGAGCTGTTAGTTTTGTTGTATCATAATGCAGTATGTATCTAGTACCGATAGTTGCCTCTGTGCCGTAATGATACCGCATGAATTTGATTCCGGAACTAATTTTTTATAGGTCCACGACACAATTTTATCTCCCAGCAAACAAGATGTCAGTGACCCATATGGTTCTCATAAAGCAAAGTGCTTTTGATTTTGCAACTGGAAACCATGTGGGACCCAAAAATACTATATACGAGTCACCTGCTTGTTTTATATAGAACTTATCGCCAGTTTTTTAAGTGTATTGTAAAATATCATATTATTATATAAAGGACAATAGCATCATAAACAATTATTGGAGCCGAATGACCTGACACTCATGCGCATGTTCACCCTATAGGGATGCTGCATACGAAGCGTCATAAAATTCTGATTATAAGTTTCTCTGACAAGCGTGGGCATGAAAATAATATTTCAATTACAATAAATCTCTGAAACATTAATGGAGAAGAACGAACTAAATCTATGCGCGTGTCCATCCTAAAAGAAAAATGAATATAAACTGTCATCAAATTCGAATCATTAGTTCCTGAAATCTCGAGTGAAATGAAAACCACATTAGAAAATGACAAGTTAATAATTAAAGGGCAACAAGTATGAACAAGGATTTGAACGCAAAGATCTGGTAACGATGTACCAACCAGTGTTTTTTTTTTCACCATTTTGGGAAAATTCGCGGCGTTTTGACTTAAATTGGGAAATTAAGTGTTGTTGTTTTGCTAACAGATCGTTTAAATTGAGAATATAAGTGTTTTCAATATTATATTTACTAAGGTTGAACTTATATGGATGGGAGATGAACAAAATATTGTGGGAAACCTTCCATTGGGAATTTTTAACTCCCATATTAAAAAAAATATATACTTTTTTCCATTGGGAATGGGGCCGATTACGGGACCCGATTTTAAATGAAAAAAAAACACTGAGAAACATTTCAAAACCAGCTAGAACTGTCACTGTCATGCTTTAAATACTAACGACATGCCACTTAATCAGAGGTCATAGCCAGTCAAGCTTTAAGTGCTGGTTTCCTAAACAAAGCATGCTTTATACCTTAGACGTTTTGCTTTGATACCTCGTATCATAATCAAGATATGCCTAAGACAAATTTCCATTATGCAAAATTTACAAATGCAATAACTGTGAAATGATGAAAGCAAGAGTTATGGTTATTATGCACTAAAATAGGTAAACAAATGCAGGAGGGTACACACAAACTATGTCAAATATTGTATTTGAATTTTTCGAATTAAATTTAGTTATTTAAATAAATTGGCAACCCTATAGGAATTTGCATATAAAGTTTGGTCGAATTCTGATTGCGTCTGAGATCTCGCGCAGAAATTGGACCAGAACGACCTGACAATGCTGCACCACAATAAAGGGATGCTGCAAAGCAAGTTTAATCAAATTCGAATTAATAATTTTCAAGATCTCGCAAAGTAATACAAATACTTACCTGCTATCTCTAGCTACACCTTTTCAATGTGGGTTATCTCATCCAGAATTCAGTCAAGCGCCGGGAACCGTCAACCTCCATAACGAAAGTAGATAAGTAGGTCAGTTTAAACACAGTGGAATGTAAGCTAACCGGAAATCAATACCCACAATTCCATTCCTTTTCAATTATATGCAAATATTAATCGATGAGCGGGGTGGGAGGTGGAACTTACCGATAGCAGGTAAGTATTTAATAATTAAAATGAATTTTATTTTAAGAACATTTGTTTTAATGTCATAAATACGTTACCTGCTGATTTTGAAGCTGCGGCGGGAAGGTTCACTTATATTCTATCATCACAGCAAAAACCATATTAAGGTTTTTCAGCCACAGATATTAGAACTATGTCCTCAAATAATTTTCGTTAGTACAGTATTGTACTTTGATTCTTGGATGGCGCCAGCACACTTACGCCATAGAAGAAACCACTGTTTGAGCAACCACAAGAAAACCCAACATATATAAATTGTCCTGTTGACACTCAACAGAACGAAGATAAAAGGATGAAAATGTGGTCAAATTCCTCCAAAAGGCAGCTTAAAGCATTTCAGAGAGTGGAACATTATTAATATACGCCCACGAAGCCGAAATAGCTCTTATTAAATGCGGTCTAATCTTAAAAGGGATAAATCCCTAGATGAGAGAGAAGAGTAAGCCTTCTTAATAGTCGAGTCTATCCAACGAGAAATAGATGCCGCAGACTCATCCCCCCTTTTAACGGAATAAAAAGTCTTGCGAGAATCTCGAATAGACTTTACTCTTTTAAGATAGAACTTCAACGCCCTGAACGGGCAAAGAAGTCTATCAGCATCTTCATATCCTCAAGTATTAGACAAATTTGGAACTTTGAAGGGTTTAGAAGCCATAGAGGGGAGTGGATTTTTAGCAAGGAATCCTGGCTGACATAACAACATAACATATCTATCGGAGGAATCAAAACGAAGATGACCATCCTCGATAGAAAGAGCATAAATTTCACTTCTCCGTCTGGCTGAAGCCATAGTAAGAAGGATAACGGTCTTCCAAGTTAGAAACTGTAAAGAAGCTTGATCCAGAGGCTTATATGGAGCCTTAGTAAGAGAATCAAGAACACAAGCCAAATCCCATTTAGGAGCAACTGACCGAGAAACAGGACGTTTAATTCCATAGCTCGAATCAGTTCCGAAATCGCTGGATCAGCACAGACTTGTGATGACTTACTAAAAGCCAATGTATGCGAAATCATAAGTCTATATCCTTTGATGTAGCTAAGAGAAAGTTTCTTATCATCAAAAAGATAGATGAGAAAATCCGCTATGCGTCTAGAAGAGGGATTGAGGGGATCAATTTTCCCTCGAATACACCAATTAGAGAAGATTTTCCATCGAGCATCATAGACTGCTCTGGTGGACTTTCTCCTTGCAGAATCAACGAGGGTTGAAGCCCTGACAGAAAATCGTTTCTTCTGCAGAGATTGTCTGATAACGGCAAGACGTGTAAGTGGAACATTGGTGGATCCGCATGTAGTCTGCCTCTTAGAGACAGAAGATCTGATCTGTGAGGAAGTTTCCAGGGATAATCGCATAGGAGACTGAGAAGATCGTTGAACCAAGCTCTCCTGGGCCAACAAGGGGCAATCAGGATTATGCGACACGAACTCACTTCGATTCTCTCCAATATTTGAGGAATCAGAATGGGTGGGGGTAGGCGTAGGCGTCCAGTCGGTCCCAATCGAACGAAAGCGCATCTACTGCCGACGCTGCTGGATCGTTAACTGGCCTCACATACAGTGGAAGTCTGTGCATGTGTCTGGTGGCAAATAGGTCGACCAGAGGATAACCGAACATAAGAAAAATCTGATTGGTCACTTCTTGATGAAGTGTCCGATCCGATAGAAGTAATTGTTGTTTGCGAGACAAACCATCCGCCAGGACGTTAAGACGACCTGGAATATATTTGGACAGAAGATAAATGTTGAGCGTCTTGCAAAGACCAAGTAATTCCCTGGTTTCCAGATACTGGGAGTGAGAATGTGTTCCCCCTGTGCCTGAATGTAAGTCACGACTGATGTGTTGTCTGTTGACACCATCGCACAAGAGTCACGAAGATGTGACTGAAAAAGAGATACAGCTAGAAAGACTGTTCGCATTTCTAGCGTGTTGATATGTAGATGTGACTCCTGATGAGACCACAACCCTGTAACTATCAGACTGAGTGGTTCCAGATGAGCACCCACCCTTCCTTGCTCGCGTCCGTCATTAGATATAAAGACAGTTGCCAAGAAAGAAGGGGCACTCCTGCCAAGAGAGTCTTCTCGTCTAGCCACCACAGAAGATGAGGAATTAACTCCGGAAGAATTGGAATCTGCGATAACAGATTGTCCGGAGACCATTCCAAACAAGCTGTGAGGTAATGCTATAGAGGACGAAGGAACAGACATCATAACTGCACAAAGTCTGCTACTGAGCTCAGGATATCGTTGAGAGAGAGGAACTCGAGCTGTTATGTAAGATTGAGACACAAGAGGGCCATGATTGCCCTGTATCGCCCCACTGCTAAAAAAAGGCTAAAACTAATTTTCTCTGCATGTGCAAATACTTAAATATAGGCCCTATTTAAGCACATGTACACTTTTGTGACCGCCTGGGCTGGGTCAAATTTAATCCCAGGGGTATAATTTGAGCAAACTTTGTAGAGGACTACTATATATCACTACATGTACATACAAAATGTGGTAGCCCTAGGTCCTAGAGTTAAGGACATGAATATTTTAAAAGTTTACACAAAATAAGCAAGATATAAGCGTAGATAATGTTAAATTTTGTGACCCGCGGGTCAGGGTCAAATTTGACCCAAAGGGCATAATTTGAACAAACTTAGTAGAGGACTATAAGATGTTACTGCATACCAAATTTGATAGTCATAGTCCGAATGGTTTTCGACGAGAAGATTTTTAAAGATTTCACAAAATAGGCGCTTTATAAGGATTAATTCAATTTTGTAACCCCCCGGGGCAGGGTCAAAGTTGACCCCAGAGGCATTATTTGAACAAATTTGGTAGAGGTTTATTAAATGTCACTACATACCAAATTTGGTAGCCCTAGGCCCAATGGTTATGGACGAGAAATTTTGAAAGTTTTCACAAAATTGGCCCCATATAAGCGTATGTTCAGTTTTGTGACCCCCGGGCAAGGTCAAATTTGACCAAAGGGGCATAATTTGAACAAACTTGGTAGAGAACTATTAGATGTCACTACATACCAAATTTAGTAGCCCTATGTCTTATGGTTAAGGACTTTTCACAAAATAGGCACTATATAAGCATATAATCGATTTTGTGGCCCCTAAGGCAGGGTCAAATTTGACCCCTGGGGCATAAGTTGAACAAACTAAGTAAAGGACTATACAATGTCACTACATACAAAAATGTGTAGCCCTAGGCCCTAATGGTTATGGACAAGATTTTTTTTTAAGTTTTCACAAAATAGGCCTTATATAAGCATATGTTCAATTTTGTGATCCCCCGGGGCAAGGTCAAATTTGACCCCAGTGGCATAATTTGAACAAACTTGGTAGAGACTATAAGATTTTGCTACATACCAAATTTGGTAGCCCTAGTCCCAATGTTTATGGACAAGGAGATTTTTTAAGTTTTCACAAAAAAGGCTCCATATAAGCGTATATTCAATTTTGTGACCCCCAGGGCATGGTCAAATTTGACCCCAGGGGCATAATTTGAACAAACTTGTTAGAGGACTATAAGATGTCACTCCATACCAAATTTGGTAGCCATCCGCCCAATGGTTACGGTCAAGACGTTTTTTAAGTTTTCACAAAACAAGCCCTTTATAAGCATATATTCAATTTTAAGACCCCCGGGGCAGTTTCAAATTTGCCCCTAGGGGCATACTTTGAACAAAATGAGAAGAGAACTATTACATGTCACTACATACCAAATTTGGTAGCCTTATGCCATACGGTTATGGACAAAAAGATTTTGAAAGTTTTCCCACAATAGGCCTTATATAAGCATATGTTCAATTTTGTGACCCTCGGGGCAGGGTTAAACTTGACCCCAGGGGCATAATTTGAACAATTCTGGTAGAGGACTTTAAGATGTCACTACATACCAAATGTGGTAGCCCTAGGCCCAATGGTTATGGACAAGTAGTTTTTAAAGTTTTCAAAAAATAAGCCCTTTATAAGCATATATTCAATTTTGTGACCCCCGGAGCAGTTACAAAATTGACCCCAGGGGCATAATTTGAACAAACTAAGAAAACAACTATTACATGTCACTAATTTGATAGCCCTATGCCATACAGTTATGGTCAAGAGATTTGTAAAGTTTTCACAAAATAGGCCTTATATAAGCATATGTTCAATATTGTGACCCTTGGGGCAGGGTCAAACTTGACCCCAGGGGCATAATTTGAACAAACTTTTTAGAGGACTATAAGATGTCACTACATATCAAATATGGTAGCCCTAGACCCAATGGATATGGACAAGTAGTTTTTAAAGTTTTCACAAAATAAACACTTTATACGCATATGTTCAATTTTGTGAACATTGTGAACAAATTTACGTTTGTTCGTTATATGTACGGCACCAAAGAACTAACACATTAAAACAATTCGACTATTTTTTTAGTTGTTTCCTACTAGGAGTCTAGCCACGGCGTGAGAAAATAATTATTCAAATTGAATTCGTTTCTACACCTCATTTTTCAACACTGAAGATTATTATAAAATCGAATTATTGTTCTTGACTATAAATAGTCTATAGTCTTTACTAGTTGTCGAATATGGCCAAAGTACAAAACACTTAAAATCGCACCATGGTTCGTTAATAAAAGTCGTAAATATCCACAGTAAATGGCTCTTAAAATCCCACCACAGTTCATTACTGCAAGTCGACTATGACCACAGTAAATGACTCTTCAAATGACACCATCGTTTATTACTGCAGGTCGACTATGGCCACAGCAAATGACACTTAAAATGACACCATCGTTCATTACTGCAAGTCGACTATGGCCACAGTCGATTGCTATTATAATGACACCATTGTTCATTACTGCAAGTCGACTATGGCCACAGTAAATGACTCTTCAAATGACTTCATTGTTCATATTTGCAAGTCGACCATGGCCACAGAAAACGACTTTTAAAATGACAAAGTCGGTCAAAACTGCAAGTCGACTATGGCCACAGTAAATGACTCTTAAAATGACACCATTGTTCATTACTGCAAGTCGAATATGGCCACAGTAAAGGGCTCTTAAAATGACATCATTGTTCATTGCTGCACGTTGACTATGGCCACAGTAAATGACTCTTAAAATAACACCATTGTTCATTACTGCAAGTCGACTATGGCCACAATAAATCACTCTGAAAATGACAACATCGTTCATTACTGCAAGTCGACTATGGGCACAGCAAATGACTCTTAAAATGACACCATTGTTCATTACTGCAAGTCGACTATGGCCACAGTAAATGACACTTAAAATGACACCATCGTTCATTACTGCAAGTCGACTGTGGTCACAGTAAATGACTCTTAAAATGACACCATCGTCCATTACTGCAAGTCGACTATGGCCACAGAAAATGACTCTTAAAATGACACCATCTTTCATTACTACAAGTCGACTATGGCTACAGTAAATGACTCTTAAAATGACACCATTTTTCATTACTGCAAATCGACCAACGCCACAATAACTTACTCTTAAAATGACACCATCGTTTATTACTGCAAGTCGACTATGGCCACAGTAAATGCCTCTTAAAATGACACCATTGTTCATAACTGCAAGTCGACTATGGCCACAGTAAATTACTCATAAAATGTCACCATCGTTCATTACTGCAAGTCGACTATGGCCACATTAAACGACTCTTAAAATTACACTATTGTTCATTACTGCAAGTCGACTATGGCCACAGTCAATGACTCTTATAATAGCACCATTGTTCATTACTGCAGGTCTACAATGGCAACAGTAAATAACTCTTAAAATGACACCATCGTGAATTACAATAAAGTCGACTGTGGCCACAGTAAATGACTCTTATAATGGCACCATTGTTCATAACTGCAAGTCGACTGTGACCACAGTAAATGACTCTTAAAATGACACCATCGTTCGTTACGGCAAGTCGACTATGGTGACAGTAAATGACACTTATAATGGCACAAATGGTCATTACTGCAGATCGACTATGGTCACAGTAAATGACTCTAAAATGAATCCATCGTTATTTAGAAAAGTCGACTATGGCCACAGTTAATGACTTTTATAATTGCACCATTGTTCAGTAATGCAAGTCGACTATGGCCACAGTAAATGACTCTTAAAATGATTTCATTGTTCATTACTGCAAGTCGACTATGGCCACAGTAAATGACTCTTAAAATGACACCATTGATCATTACTGCAGGTGGACTTTGGCCACAGTAAATGACTCTTAAAATGACATCATCGTTAATTATAAGTAAGTCGACAATGGCCATAGTCAATGACTCATATAATGGCAACATTGTTTATTACTGCATGTCGACTATGGCCACAGTAAATGACTCTTAAAATGTAATCATTGATTATAACTGCAAGTTGACTATGGCCACAGTAAATGACTCTTAAAATGACATCATCGTTAATTATAAGTAAGTCGACAATGGCCATAGTCAATGACTCATATAATGGCAACATTGTTTATTACTGCATGTCGACTATGGCCACAGTAAATGACTCTTAAAATGTAATCATTGATTATAACTGCAAGTTGACTATGGCCACAGTAAACGACTCTTAAAATGACACAATCGGCCATAACTACAATCGACTATGGCCACCGTAAATGACTCTTAAAATGACACCATCGTTCATTACGGCAAGTCGACTATGGCCACAGCAAATGGCTCTTAAAATGACATTATACATCATTACTGCAAGTCGACTAATGCCACAGTAAACTGACACTTAAAATGACACCATTGTTAATTACTGCAAGTCGACTATGGCCACAATAAATCACTCATAAAATGACACCATCGTTCATTACTGCAAGTCGACTATGGCCACTGTAAATGGCTCTAAAAATGACACCATTGTGAGTTACTGCAAGTCGACTATGGTCACAGTAACTGACACTGAAAATGACACCATCGTTCATTACTGCAAGTCGACTATGGCCACAGTAAATGACTCTTAAAATGACACCATCGTCCATTACTGCAAAACTACTATGGTCACAGTAAATGACTCTTAAAATGACACCATCTTTCATTACTGCAAGTCGACTATGGCCACAGTAATTGACTCTTAAAATGACACCTTTGTTCATAACTGCAAGTTGACTATGGCCACAATAAATGACTCTTAAAATGACACCATCGTTCATAACTGCAAGTCGACTCTGGCCACAGTAAATGGCTCTTAAAATGACACCATTGTTCATAACTGCAAGTCGACAATATCCATAGTTAATGACTCATAAAATGTCACCATCGTTCATTTCTGCAAGTCGACTATGGCCACAGTAAACGACTTTTAAAATGACACCATTGTTCATTATTGCAAGTCGAATATGACCACAGTAAATGACTCTAATAATGACACCATCGTTAATTACAAGAAAGTCGACTATGGCCACAGTAAATGACTCGTATAAAGGCACCATTGTTCATTACTGAAAGTAGAATATTGCCACAGTAAATGAATCTTAAAATGACACCATCGTTAATTACGGAAAGTCGACTATGGCTACAGTAAATGACTATTATAATGGCACAATTAGTCATTACTGTAGGTCGACTATGGTCACAGTAAATGACTCTTAAAATGACACCATTGTTAATTACAGGAAAGTCGACTTTGGCCCCAGTAAATGACTTTTATAATTGAACTATTGTTCAGTACTGCAAGTTGATTATGGCCACAGTAAATGACTCTTAAAATGACTTCATTGTTCATTACTGAAAGTCGACTATGGCCACAGTAAATGACTCTTAAAATTACACCATTGTTCATTACTGCAAATCGACTATGGCCACAGTAAATGACTCTAATAATGGCACCATTGTTCATTACTGCAGGTCGACAATGGCCACAGTAAATGACTCTTAAAATGACACCATCGTTAATTACAAAAAAGTCGACTATGGCCACAGTAAATGACTCTTATAATGGCAACATTGTTTATTACTGCAAGTCGACTATGGCCACAGTAAATGGCTCTTAAAATGACACCATTGTTCATTACTGCAAGTCGACTATGACCAAAGTAAATGGCTCTTAAAATGACTTTATTGTTCATTACTGCAGGTCGACTATGGCCACAGTAAATGACTCTTTAAATGGCACCAGTGTATATTACTGCAAGTCGATTATGGCCACTTTAAATGACTCATACAATTTCACCATCGTTCATTACTGCAAGTCGACTATGGCCACAGTAAATGGCTCTAACAATGACACCATTGTTCATTACTGCAAGTCGACTATTGCCACAGTAAACGACTCTTACAATGACACAATCGTTCATTACGGCAAGTCGACTATGGCCACGGTTAATCACTCTTATAATGGCACCATTGATCATTACTGCAAATCGAACTTGGCCACAGTAAATGACTCTTAAAAGGACTTCATTGTTCATTACTGCAAGTCGACTATGGTCACATTAAACGACTCTTGAAATGACACATTCGTTCATTACTGCACGTCGACTATGGCCACAGTAAATGACACCAATTATCCAATCATAAGCATTAAAACGAAAATTTGAACGAGATTTAGTCAACTGACATATGCGCTCTCATCCCTTTTTAAGCATTGATACGGAAATATGAACGAGATTTAGTCAAAACAAATAGGCCCTTTTATCACCCATATAGCCAATAATACGGAAATGAAAACGAGATTTAGTCAAAAGACAAAGGCGCACTTTATAAGCTTTAATAACGGCCACCGGAAAAACTTTGCGAAACCGAAATATCGCAAACTTAAGTACCCTTTTTCTTGAAGATTTGCTTCTTTGTGATAAGGTTTAAGATAAAAGTCTTACTATTGATTAATAATTGGTTATTTTTACTCAAAAAATACGTTTTCTTCACTATTAAATTTATTAGCAAAGTTGGGGTCCCATGGGATTTTTGCATTTCCCCATGGGATTTTTCATTTTTTTAGGGACTGTATAATGGTTGTATGCGAATTATATTTTTAGATATTAAGTATTTAAAAAATCCCATTTTAAAATGGGAGAAAAAATCCCATGTGATTGTTTTTTCTTATTGTGAGAGATTTATTCATGAAACTTCCAGAAACATTATATTTTATCAAATGATGAACAATCTACACTATTTCAATGCGTTTAATCGTTACAATATCAGGTTTATGCTAGTGGTACTTATCATTTCTTGTTCGAGCAGATGGTCGAGTTTAATTGGTGAGTATGCCAGCAAAGAACCAGTATAAATGCAACGCAGACAGACAACGCTATCATACTGTACACAACGCCGAGTAACAATCTTTATTACATTTCATTTTGAGACAGAACATGAACACCGTAGTAATATTGATCTTATATATGCCCTCTGTCATTAATACTATTGAAAACGTACAAAACATTATCAATTAGTCCATGCAAAACACTTTGTGCAAATACCATTCAAAGCTTAATACGCATTATAAAGGTCAAATGACCCGCGTCATGCGGAAATGGGTCTTATGTCATATGCGGCCAGAGTTGGTCCATGCCCAGCCGCCCAGTCAGGACAGCTGATACGCTGACTGCTATATACAGTCACGCCGTGTTTCGTGGTCTCATATCCGAACTCGGTAGCTTCTTTCACGACTGTGCGACACTTTCATCGGAAACAACGGCACCGAGACGGGCGCTCGAACTTTGCAGATGCGTGTTATATGTTATATGGTATATATAATAGCGCGATTAGTTTTTTCTTGCCTCAAATTAGTAAGCACGATTAGAGTTTTATTGTGTTCTTTGCTTCTATTATTAACAAGAACTTCAACCGATACGAACATGAAATTTATTTTAATATGTGTATTTAAAGCTTTGAAAACCCTTGTATATTTAGACTCCTATTTATAAAACAAAATCGGGGTTCAACATCTGTTTTAGGCATATAAATTGTGATTCTAAACCAGATTTAACGCACTATACTGTACGGAATACCGTAAGTGCCATCGTGGTTACGCATTACAATCCAGAGGGCGAGAATGCGAGAACGCGATAGTGCGATGACGACAGTGCGACAACACGATGTCGACAATAGGGATGCTGCATATGAAGCGTCATAAAATTCTGATTATAAGTTTATCTGACAAGCGTGGGCATGAAAATAATATTTCAATTACAATAAATCTCTGAAACATTAATGGGGAAGAACGAACTAAATCTATGCGCATGTCCATCCTAAAAGAAAAATGAATATAAACTGTAATCAAATTCGGATCATTAGTTCCTGAAATATCGAGTGAGATGAAAACCACATTAGAAAATGACAAGTTAATAATCAAAGGGCAACAAGTATGAAAAAGGATTTGAACGTAAAGATCTGGTAACGATGTGCCAACCAGTGGTTTTTTTCACCATTTTGGGAAAATTAGCGGCGTTTTGACTAAAATTGGGAAATTAAGTGTTGTTGTTTTGCTAACAGATCGTTTAAATTGAGAATATAAGTGTTTTCAATATTATATTTACTAAGGTTAAACTCTGATAGGACGAGATTACTTATTAGTATATTGAGTGATCGTCCTTGAATAAACCCCATGATGCTTTATGTCTAACCGCCAATAATATCTATAATGTAAACAGTGATCATAAATATGAGATTTATTATTACAGGTATGTTCTGAGTTTCTAGATTATTGTTCTAGATAAAGAAGTAATTGTTATAAATGAATGTATATCTTTTAGAAATGAAAGATTTGTAAGTACAGATATTTGTAATGTTTGTTTGTTGATCTATGTTCTAAGATGTGGGGAATCAAGGATAACTGCACTGTAATAATAAATCTCATATTTATTATCATTGTTTACATTATAGATATTTTTGGCGGATAGACATAAAGCATCATGAGGTTTTTACACATATGTCAAATACAAATGCGCCAAATTACAAATAATCAAAATACATCATTACTTACAAATATCTGTACTTACAAATCTTTCATTTCTAAAAGATATACATTCATTTAAAACAATTACAATTGTAATATATATCAAGCTTGGAGCATTTACAACATATCGTCATCTTAAATAAGTAACAACATGCACCAACTTTTGAGGCAATAATAGGTATCAACTAAATATGCTAATTAAAATTGCTCAATAGTTGCTAAATGTCACTCAAACATTTTCATCACCATACATTGAACTCGTGACACAAATTAAGCACACAATTTCACCAACTATATTTTAGATCAAACAGATTAAAACACTCATTTCATTTAAAACACTTCAAGTTCATATCATCAAATAAAATTTCAGTATTTCACTTTTCACTCTCAACTTTAGTCTCTAACTTCAGCAGTTACTTCTCCACATGACAGACACAAATCTAAATTTCACCACTTATCACTGTTAGGTAGTATTACTTCAGATCCGGCGAAGTCACCATCCGTACCTATCGGGTGCTTTCTTCTTTCTCCTTCCTCGACGAGGTTGAGGCTGAGGGTCACTGTTATCGCTGATAGGACTCCGCGGAACGGATGAAGACAAATTTTCTTCCTGATCAGATTGAACAGGATCCTGGTCCTGATCGCCATCACGCTCTTAAGAGTTGTCAGTCAAGATTTCATCATCTGAGGACTCTAGCCAGGGTTGATCGATTTGAACGGGCACAGGGAGGGACATGAAAGGAAGTAGCATATTTCTATGTAGTAACTTCGGCCGGGCCTTTGCAACACCTTCAGCTTCAACTTCGAATACAGGAACATCTGGATTGGGCTGAGGTTTAACGTGGTAAATGTTTTCCTCCCAAATGTCGGAAAGTTTATGTTTCCCCTTAAAACCGACTTTCCTCACCAGGACTTTGTCGCCAGGATGAATGTCGTTGTGCCGGACGTTACGGTCGTAATAGTACTTGTAGCGTCGGCTGCTTTTCGTGGCTTCTTCAGATGCCCGTTTGTATGCGAAGCGAAGTCTTTCCCGCAGTTTTTCTATATACTCGGAGTGACTTTTGGAGTCATAAATGTCTGGTAATCCGAGAAAAACGTCTATCGCTAAACGAGGGTGTCTCCCGAACATTAAGTGTAACGGCGAGACATTGGTGCTTTGGTGAACGGCAGCATTGTAGCTGTGTGTCATCGTTGACACGTGGTCCTTCCAGTTCTTTTTCTTATGTTCTGGTAGAGTTCCTAGCATGTTAAGTAACGTCTGGTTGACCCTTTCTGTGGTTCCGTTACTCATCGGGTGATACGGGGTGGTGCGACTTTTCTGGATGCTGGTGATCTTGCATAAATTTCTTATAACTTTAGATTCGAAATTTTTACCACGATCACTGTGTAAGCGTGCAGGAAAACCATAGTGAATACAAAAATGTTCAAATAAAGCTTTGGCTGTTGTTGTTGCCTTTTGGTTTCTAGTTGGGATGGCCTGAGCATAGCGGGTGAAATGGTCGGTTATGACCAAGACATTCTCGTAACCACCAGTTGATTTATCCAAGGACAGATAGTCGATGCACACCAGTTCCAATGGGTACGACGATGAAATCGACACTAATTCGGCTGCTTTCGACGGAGCTGCCTTACGACGAATGCATCTTCCACAGTTTTGAACGCCGTTGCGAATGTAGGTGTTGATCCCTGGCCAAAAGAAACGTCGCTTGATAAGTGAAGACGTTCTTTCGCGTCCTTGGTGCCAAAGATCATTATGGTAGGCTTGGAAAATGATGTGTCAGAGATTCACAGGCACAACCAGTTGTTGACAGACGTCGCCGTTGACTACTCCTCGATGAAACAGAAGACCATCTTGTAGGGTAAGCTTACTCTTTAGAGAGAAGTAACGTCTCATCTGCTGCTTTGGATTAACCAGAGGTGCCTTTACAAGAAAGTAGTCAATAGTTGCGACGATATCTGTATCTTGTTGTTGTGCAACAATCCAATCTTGTTGGGAAAGAGCAGTACTTTGTAAGAAGGGTTCCGGAATGGTTTCTGCGTCATTCAACAGCGATGTACTATCCGGCCTGTCTGGTTCCTGTAACACCAAAGTGCATACTATAGGAGCTATAGGTTCCTCATCGCTTTTATCTTGGATTACTTTCAGAATGTCTGGAAAACACAGCACTTGTTCTTCACCCTCTTGGAACATGAACTTTCGAGAAAGACCGTCAGCGTCAGCGTTGAGTTTTCCGCTTCTATAACGTATTCGGCAATTGTAGTTCGCAAGTGCAGCCATCCAGCGGTGACCTGTGGCGTCGAGTTTGGCGCTAGTTTAAACATAGACTAGCGGGTTGTTGTCAGTGACTACGTCGAATGTGTTCCCATAGAGGTAATCGTGGAACTTATCGACGATAGCCCACTTCAATGCCAGGTACTCAAGCTTATGAGCCGGGTATATCCGCCTCGATGGTTTAAGACTTCGACTGGCGTATGCTATGACTCTATCTTTTCCGTCATGTTCCTAGTACAAGACTGCACCTAAGCCAGTACCGCAAGCATCGGTGTGCAGCTTGAACGGCTTAGTGAAGTCAGCATACGCCAGGAGGTGGTTATCTTTGCCATCGGCAGGAGTTGTAAGCGCAGTGACCAACTTATCTAATGCAGTTTGTTCCTTCTCTTCCCATACGAACGGAGGTTTCCTTTTCTTAGTCGGTGTGTTCCTGCCTTTCTTCTTGGTGCTGGAACCTACTAAGAGATCATTGAGTGGTCTGGCAATACTGGCATAGCCTTTTATAAATCGGCGGTAGTAACCAGTAAATCCCAAAAAGGCACGAACTTCCTTCACACACTTAGGGACTGGCCATTCTTTCACTGCCTTTATCTACTCGGGATCTGTCTCAATGCCGTTGTTAGATACCACGTGTCCTAGATAGGTAATTCTTGATTGGAAGAATTCGCATGTAGAGGCTTTTAACTTGAGATCATGGGTTTCTAACTTGGTGAAGACGGCATCTAAGCGTTGGAGATGCTCCTCAAACGTCGTAGAGAATATGACCACGTCGTCCAAGTAGATAAGGCGGTCCCTCAAGTTAAGTTCTCCCATACACCTTTCCATGACTCTCTGAAACGTGGCTGGAGCATTACACAGTCCAAACGGCATACGGGTAAACTCGTAAAACCCGAGTGTGCCTACTGTGAATTCTGTCTTCTGTGTGTCTTCTTCTTCGATTTCAATCCGCCAGTACCCACTTCGAAGATCAAGTTTTGAAAAGTATGGTGACCCAGCAAGAAGATGTAAGGTGTCATCAACACGGGGGAGGGCGTATGCGTCCTTTACGGTCTTCTTGGTCAGTTTCCTGTAATCGATGCAGAAACAAATGGAGCCATCTTTCTTACGTACAATAACGACGTTCGTAGAGTATGGGCTCTGACTTCTCCTAATGGCACCTGCGTCGAGCATCTCTTGAAGATGTTTGCGGTCTTCTTGAAAAATGGCTGGTGGAATTCGCCGATGGGGTTCCTTAAATGGTTCATCTGTATCTAATTTGATCCTGTGTTTTGCCAAATTACAGGATCCTATGTCACATACATTTTTCAAAAAGATGTGGCTCCACTTCTTCAAAAATTCCTGTGATTGATCCTTTTGGTCTTTCGTTAGATTAGTGTTGTCTAGGTTGAATGTTTCTGACTTAGCTTTACTTTTATCTGCATTACTTGCTGTTTGCTGGTGAACGTGAATTTTATATGTGGATGGAAGATCATTATTAAGATCATTTGCTGGAACTGTTCTAAAAACGTCAACTCCGTGTAATTCGCATATAATTGATTTCACTGTATTTTCACTGTTTTAGCTGACATGTTGAATAATTTAGGAACTATTGATGACACAGTTTTTTCGTTCAGTTTCACGACTCTGGGACAAACAGAGATCCTGCTCGAGTTCCCCTTTTCTGACGTTTCTGTGAACACTGATCAACAATTCCTGTTCTGTCTCACGAATCCTGTGACGACGATGGTGTCAAAGGGCTCAATTGTTATCGGTTTCGTCGTTTTTACCACTCCTACACTTGAAACGTGTATCGAAGCGAAGGCGTCGTTCCATACGTCAGGAATTTTATCTTCATCCTTTGTGTGTAGACGAGCTTGCCTAATCATGTTAGTTCCAACTACAATGGGAACTTTCTTGTTGTAAGATGTAGCTGCGACTACCAACGAAGGTATCGTGAACACTTTATCTGTCAAGCAAGGTACTGTAATGTCTATCTCTACGTAGCCACTATATGGCAATTTCTCTCCACTAGCAACTCTTATGTCCAGGTCAAAATCTTCTTGTGAACGTAACTCGGGTTTCGGATCTAACATTTCCTGTGAAATGGTGGTAATCATTGAACCTGTATCAACGAGTCCCGTAGTTCTTATTCCTTCCACAACTATCTCACTTTCATTACATGATCCGATAATTCTGGTGTAAATTTCGTTAGGGCTTTTCACTTTAATGTCGTCCGTTAGCCCTTCAACAGCAACATTTACTCGTTTAACTGCTCTTTCTTCTCTGATGTCTCTGGGTTTGTCTGTTTGTCTTGCTTCTGCTTGTCCACTTTCTCTTCTAGTATCTCTCACTTATTTTCTCTTCGCTGCGATTCATCTCGACCATCTCTGCCCCGACCTCTATATTCTCCTCGTCAGCCTCTGAACCTTGATCTTCCACGAAAAAATCACCCTCTGTCTTTAATTCCTTGGCTTTTATCACGTCTCAGTTCTTGGATCTCTCTCTCTAGAGCTTCCATTTTCCTGAGTACTGTATCTAGTTTTGACTCTTTCGTATTCTGAATTGTTCTTATTGTCTGATGGACCTTTGATGAATGTTCTGTTTCATTCTGATATACGACCTTGGAATCACTATCCATTTTTTCTTCTTCTTTTCTAGTCTTCTTTCTCAGAATCTCATATGTATATGTAGACTCATGAGAGACGCGCATCGCTTCACGTAGCTTATCAAGATACAACCCTCTCCAAAACTTTCTCTTCAGTATGGTGTTTCGCTGGCTGGTATCTATTTCTCCTGTTCGAACCAATTTTTGGAATAGATTTTCTACTCTAACACCCCAATCAAAAGCTGACTCAGACGGATTCTGCTTCGAGCTAGAAAAATCCTGCATGAGTGCATCCGACTCTTTTAAACTCCCGTATACCTCTTCCAACTTTTCAAGTAGTTCAGCTGAGGTTGCGGATGGATTCAAGGACTGTATGCTTCGTCTGGTGTTTCCTTTTAAGGATGCCCGAATACCTTGCGTAAGTAAAGGTTCAGGGTACATCTTTGACTTTACTAGACATTCGACTTATATCTTCCAATCTTCGAAGTTCTTTCCGTCGAATGCTGGAACGAAAGGTTTACCAACAAAAACATGATCCAGTTTCGAAATACCACTCTTAATCTTTGGTTCCGGTTTCTTTACTTTTTCTTCGGTTTCAGTATCAAGTGAAGTCTTTTTATTTTGAATTCTTTCAATTAGCTCGGAACGTCTCAATCTTAAGATTTTCAGGTTCTTTTTCATGCATTCATCATCTTTACGAATTACTTCCATTTCCATCTTCAATTTCGATGCTCTTAACTGATTCAACTCAATTTCTTTTTTTTTCAGCTCTAATTCTTCAATGCTATCCTGAAGTTCTGCTTTCTCTTCAAGTTTCTTATGTCTGTGTATTTCAAATTGTCTCTTTTGTTCAAGCATTTTACTTAGTTCCAATTCCTGGCCTTTCTTAATTTCGTCAAGCTCTCTTGACCTACTTTTCATTTTCTGCATTGCTTCTTTGTACTCAGAAGAATACGCAGGTTCACTGTAAAGTGGTCTTTTATTTTTCTTGTTTCTTTCCTGTGATCTATGCTCACTCATCATTGTCATTTAATTCATCCTGATACAATTCCCTTCTTGTATTCTGGAATGGGTTCTCGTCTTTTATTTCGGTTGACTTCTTGTCATATATTGAACCTGTTTCGTTTATATCACTATATCTTTCTTTCATTACTTTCTTTATCTTATCCGTACTACTAAGGTGTCTTTTCGCCTTTTCAGTATCTTCCTCACATTTTTTTATTTCTTCAGCTATACTATTCTCAATATCTTCATCAAGTAATCCTAATTTTTCAAGAATATTCTCTGACGTTATCTTTTCTTTTTCTCTTGTTTCCTTCATTCCTTATTTTAATCATAATGTCTCGTTTTCTTTCCATTTCTTCACGTGTAAGGTCCTGTTCATATGAAAATCGACCTCCTACTGCGTAATAGAGCTGTAACGATTCGGTTCGATGCATCGAAACACCGGTTCAACGCCGCCGATTCAATTTCGATACCAATACGGCAAATTTCGATTCGATTCACTGCAATCCCGATTGATCCGCATTTTAAACCTTACTTTCCAATTCCGTCGTCTAAATTGTCTTGTCATTTGTAATACATCTTGTGTTTTGTCAATAGCCAATATGGCATCCAATGAATGAACGAATAGCATGCTGAGCATTACATCAGCCGGTAAAATGGCTTCTTCAACCACGCTGAAAGACGCACCGTCAAAATTAAAATAAAAAATATGGGAACATTTCGGGTTTTGAGAATGATCTGATGCAAAGGCAACTTGCAAAACGTGTTTTGTTGTCGTAAGTTACCCTGAATCTGGAAGAACTTCAAATTTGAGGCAACATTTAAAGAGAAAACATTCGGTTGATATTTCATATGTGAAATCTTCATCTTCCACGACAAGTTCTTCTAACACGTGAGCAAAAACATATGAGAAAACGGGTCAAATGAAACTGACTGATTTCAAATCCAAACTGACAACTGACAGGTCGAATTTGATAACTAAATCTATTGCTGGTTTCTTGGCCCAAGACATGCGTCCCTACATTACTGTTGAGAGTCGTGGCTTCAAGAACATGTTAAACGTACTGTAACCATGGTATAAAGTCCCTAGTCGACCACATAAATTTAATTTAAAAAATTATACACTTTAAATGTTCAACATAATAAGTTGATACCAAATACCAAACATAATAATTAAAGCCCTGGACAAACCAAACATGAAATAGTTTGCAAAATTTTCAGCAAATAGTTTAATTTGAATCGAATCGAAAATAACCGAATCGGACCATTTGGTATCGAAATCGAATCGAATCGAATGATGGGTGAATCGTTACAGCTCTACTGCGTAACCTTTTTTACTTGTATCTACTTACACTGAATCAGTTTCTTCTATTTTATCATCCTGGTATTTTGCAAATGATCCAAGATCTGGTACTGTACTCATTCTTGTTACACCGCTTTCACTAGATAATTATATGGATGGGAGATGAACAAAATATTGTGGGAAACCTTCCATTGGGAATATTTAACTCCCATATTAAAAAAATATACACTTTTTTCCATTGGGAATGGGGCCGATTACGGGACCCGATTTTAAATGAAAAAAACAACAACACTGAGAAGCATTTCAAAACCAGCTAGAACTGTCACTGTCATGCTTTAAATACTAACGACATGCCACTTAATCAGAGGTCATAGCCAGTCAAGCTTTAATTGCTGGTTTCCTAAACAAAGCATGCTTTATACCTTAGACGTTTGCTTGGATACCTCGTTTCATAATCAAGATATGCCTAAGACAAATTTTCAGTGTGCAAAATTTACAAATGCAATAACTGTGAAATGATGAAAGCAAGAGTTATGGTTATTATTCACTTAAATAGGTAAACAAATGCAGGAGGGTACAGACAAACTATGTCAAATATTGTATTTGAATTTTTCGAATTAAATTATATTATTTAAATAAATTGGCAACCCTATAGGAATGTTGCATATCAAGTTTGGGCAAATTCTGATCGCGTCTGAGATCTCGCGCAGAAATTGGACCAGAACGACCTGACAATGCTGCACCACAATAAAGGGATGCTGCAAAGCAAGTTTAATCAAATTCGATTCATTAATTTTCAAGATCTCGCAAAGTAAAACAAATACTTACCTGCTATGTCTAGCTACACCTTTTCAAGGTGGATTATCTCATCCAGAATTCAGTCAAGCGCCGGGAACCGTCCACTTCCATAACGAAAGTAGATGAGTAGGTCAGTTAAAACACAGTGCAATGTAACCTAACCGGAAATCAATACCCACAATTCCATTCCTTTTCATAATTATATGAAAATATTAATCGATGAGCGGGGTGGGAGGTGGGACTTACCGATAGCAGGTAAGTATTTTATAATTAAAATGAATTTTTTTTTTTTTAATTGTGTTAATGTCATAAATACGTTACCTACTATCTCAAGCTGATTTTGAAGCTGCGGCGGAAAGGTTCGCTTATCCCATCATAGCAAAAACCGTATTAAGGTTTTTCAGCCACGGATATTAGAACTATGTCCTCAAATAATCTGCGTTAGTACAGTATTGTACTTTGATTCTTGGGTGGCGCTAGCACACTTACGCCATAGAAGAAACCACTGTTTGAGCAACCACAAGATGACCCAACATATATAAATTGTCCTGTTGACACTCAAGAGAAGAAGATAAAAGGATGAAAATGTGGTCGGATTCCTTCAAAAGGCAGCTTGAAGCACTTCAGAAAGTGGAACATTATTAATATACGCCCACGAAGCCGAAATAGCTCTTAATTCATGCGGTCTAATCTTAAAAGGGATAAATCCCTAGATGAGAGCATAGAGTAAGCCTTCTTAATAGTCGAGGCTATCCAACGAGAAATAGATGCCGCAGACTCATCCCCCCTTTTAACGGAATGAAAAGTCTTTTACGAGAACCTCGAATAAACTATACTCTTTTAAGATAGAACTTCAACGCCCTGACTCGGCAAAGAAGTCTATCAGCATCTTCATATCCACAAGTATTAGACAGATTTAGAACTTTGAAGGGTTTAGAAGCCATAGAGGGGAGTGGATTTTTAGCAAGGAATCCTGGCTGACATAACAACATAACAGATCCATCGGAGGAATCAAAACGAAGATGATCATCCTCGATAGAAAGAGCATGAATTTCACTTCTCCGTTTGGCTGAAGCCATAGTAAGAAGGATAACGGTCTTCCAAGTTAGGAACTATAAAGAAGATTGATTCAGAGGCTCATATGGAGCCTTAGTAAGAGAATCAAGAACACAAGCCAAATCCCATTTAGGAGCAACTGACCGAGAAACAGGACGTTTAAAGTCTAAAGCTCGAATCAGTTCCGAAATCGCTGGATTAGCACAGATAAGTGATGACTTACTAAAAGCCAATGTAAGCGAAATCATAAGTCTATGTCCTTTGATGTAGCTAAGAGAAAGTTTCTTATCTTCAAAAAGATAGATGAGAAAATCCGCTATGCGTCTAGCAGAGGGATTGTGGGGATCAATTTTCTCTCGAATACACCAATTAGAGAAGAGTTTCCATCGAGCATCATAGACTGCTTTGGTGGACTTTCTCCTTGCAGAATCAACGAGGGTTGAAGCCCTGACAGAAAATCGTTTCTTCTGCAGACATTGCCTGATAACGGCAAGACGTGTAAGTGGAACATTGCTGGATCCGCATGTAGTCTGCCTCTTAGAGACAGAAGATCTGATCTGTGAGGAAGTTTCCAGGGATAATCGCATAGGAGACTGAGAAGATCGTTGAACCAAGCTCTCCAGGGCCAACAAGAGGAAATCAGGATTATGCGACACGAACTCACCCCGATTCTCTCCAATATTTGAGGAATCAGAATGGGTGGGGGTAGGCGTAGGCGTCCAGTCGGTCCCAATCGAACGAAAGCGCATCTACTGCCGACGCTGCTGGATCGTTAACTTGCCTCACATACAGTGGAAGTCTGTGCTTGTGTCTGGTGGCAAATAGGTCGACCAGAGGATAACCGAACATAAGAAAAATCTGATTGGTCACTTCTTGATGAAGTGTCCACTCCGATGGAAGTAATTGGTGTTTGCGAGACAAACCATCCGCCAGAGCGTTTAGAGGACCTGGAATATATTTGGACAGAAGATAAATGTTGAGCGTCTTGCAACGAACAAGTAATTCCCTGGTTCCCAGATACCGAGAGTGAGAATGTGTTCCCCCTGTGCCTGAATGTAAGTCACGACTGATGTGTTGTCTGTTGACACCATCGCACAAGAGTCACGAAGATGTGACTGAAAATGAGATACAGCTAGAAAGACTGTTCGCATTTCTAGCGTGTTGATATGTTGATGTGACTTCTGATGAGACCACAACCCTGTAACTATCAGACTGAGTGGTTCCAGATGAGCACCCCACCCTTCCTAGCTCGCGTTTGTCATTGGATATAAAGACGGTTGCGGGGAAAGAAGAAGCACTCCTGCCAAGAGAGCCTCCTCGTCTAGCCACCACATAAGATGAGGAATTAACTCCGGAAGACTTGCAATCTGCGATAACAGATTGTCCGGAGACCATTTACAACAATCTGTGAGGTAATGGTAATGCTATAGAGGACGAAGGAACAGACGTCCTAACTGCACAAAGTCTGCTACTGAGCTCAGGATATCGTTGAGAGAGAGGAACTCTTGAGCTGTTATATAAGATTGAGACACAAGAGGGCCATGATGGCCCTGTATCGCTCCACTGCTGGAAAAAGGCTGAAACAATTATTCTATGCATGTGCAAATACTTAAATATAGGCCCTATTTAAGCACATGTACACTTTTGTGACCGTCTGGGCTGGGTCAAATTTAACCCCAGGGGCATAATTTGAGCAAACTTTGTAGAGGACTACTATATCTCACTACATGTACATACAAAATGTGGTAGCCCTAGGTCCTAGAGTTAAGGTCATGAATATTTTAAAAGTTTACACAAAATAAGCAAGATATAAGCGTATATAATGTTCAATTTTGTGACCCGCGGGTCAGGGTCAAATTTGACCCAAAGGGCATAATTTGAACAAACTTGGTAGAGGACTATAAGATGTTACTGAATACCAAATTTGGTAGCCATAGTCCGAATGGTTTTCGACAAGAAGATTTTTAAAGATTTCACAAAATATGCGCTTTATAAGCGTTAATTCAATGTTGTGACCCCCGGGACAGGGTCAAAGTTGACCCCAGAGGCATAATTTGAACAACTTTGGTAGAGGTTTATTAAATGTCACTACATACCAAATTTGGTAGCCCTATGCCTTATGGTTAAGGACTTTTCACAAAATAGGCACTATATAAGCATATAATCGATTTTGTGGCCCCTAAGGCAGGGTCAAATTTGAACCCTGGGGCATAATTTGAACAATATAAGTAGAGGACTATACAATGTCACAACATACCAAAATGTGTAGCCCTAGGCCTAATGGTTATGGACAAGATTTTTTTAAGTTTTCACATAATAGGCCTTATATAAGCATATGTTCAATTTTGTGATCCCCCGGGGCATGGTCAAATTTGATCCCAGGGGCATAATTTGAACAAACTTGGTAGAGAACTATAAGATGTCGCTACATACCAAATTTGGTAGCCCTAGTCCCAATGTTTATGGACAAGAAGATTTTTAAAGTTTTCACAAAATAGGCTCCATATAAGCGTATATTCAATTTTGTGACCCCCAGGGCAGGGTCAAATTTGACCCCAGGGGCATAATTTGAACAAACATGTTAGAGGACTATAAGATGTCACTACATGCCAAATTTGGTAGCCCTAGGCCCAATGGTTATGGACAAGAAGATTTTAAAGTTTTCACAAAATAAGCCCTTTATAAGCATATATTCAATTTTAAGACCCCCGGGGCAGTTTCAAATTTGACCCCAGGTGCATGCTTTGAACAAAATGAGAAGAGAACTATAACATGTCACTACATACCAAGTTTGGTAGCCTTATGTCATACGGTTATGGACAAAAAGATTTTGAAAATTTTCCCACAATAGGCCTTATATAAGCATATGTTCAATTTTGTGACCCTCGGGGCAGGGTCAAACTGGACCCCATGGGCATAATTTGAACAACCTTGGTAGAGGACTTTAAGATGTCACTACATACCAAATGTGGTAGCCTTAGGCCCAATGGTTATGGACAAGTAGTTTTTAAAGTTTTCAAAAAAATAAGCCCTTTATAAGCATATATTCAATTTTGTGAACCCCGGAGCAGTTTTAAATTTGACCTTAGGGGCATAATTTGAACAAACTAAGAAAAGAACTATTACATGTCACTTATTTGGTAGCCCTATGCCATACAGTTATTTACAAGAGATTTTTAAAGTTTTCACAAAATAGGCCTTATATAAGCATATGTTCAATTTTGTGACCCTCGGGGCAGGATCAAACTTGACCCCAGGGGAATCATTTGAACAAACTTGGTAGAGAACTATAAGATGTCACTACATACCAAATTTGGTTATAGACGGGAAGTTTGTAAAGTTTTCACAAAATAGACCCTATATAAGCATATGTTCAATTTTGTGACCCCCGGGGCAGGGTCAAATTTGACCCCAGGGCCATAATTTGAAGAAATTTGGTAGAGGACTATTAGATGTATCTACAAACCAAATTTGTTTGCCTTAGGCCCAATGGTTTTGGACGAGAAGTTTTCAAAGTTTTCACAAAATAGGCCTTATGTAAGCATATTTTTAATTTTGTGACCCTCGGGGCAGGGTCAAACTTGACCACAGGGGCATAATTTGAACAAACTTGGTAGAGGACTATAAGATGCCACTACATACCAAATTTGGTAGCCCTAGGCCCAATGGTTAGGGTACGTCTCTTTTCCATTGTATGCAATATCTCTTTTCCATCGTCTGCAAAAAGGCAGTGAAACACCAAACTACGCAACAATATTGTTTTATTTAGCAAAACTGTTCAACGCTAAATAGTTTGTTCGTTATATGTACGACACCGACGGACTAACACATTTAAAACAATTCGACTATTTTTTTAGTTGTTTCCTACTAGGAGTCTAGCCACGGCGTGAGAAAAAATTTTTTATTCAGATTGAATTCGTTTGTACACCTCATTTTTCAACACTGAAGATTATTATAAAATCGAATTATTGTTCTTGACTATAAATAGTCTATAGTCTTTACTAGAAGTCGAATATGGCCACAGTAAATAACACTTAAAATCGCACCATGGTTCGTTACTGAAAGTCGTAAATGTCCATAGTAAATGGCTCTTAAAATCTCACCATTGTTCGTAACTGCAAGTCGACTATGGCCACAGAAAACGACTCTTAAAATGACAAAATCGGTCATAACTGTAAGTCGACTATGGCAACAGTAAATAACTCTTAAAATGACACCATCATTCATTACTGCAAGTCGACTATGGCCACAGTAAATGGCTCTTAAAATGACATCATTGTTCATTGCTGCAAGTCGACTTTGGCCACAGTAAATGACTCTTAAAATAACACCATTATTCATTACTGCAAGTCGACTATGGCCGCAATAGATGGCTCTGAAAATGACACCATCGTTCATTACTGCAAGTCGACTATGGCCACAGCAAATGGCTCTTAAAATGACACCATTGTTCATTACTGCAAGTCGACTATGGCCACAGTAAATGACCCTTAAAATAACACCATCGTCCATTGCTGCTAGTCGACTATGGCCACAGTAAATGACTCTTAAAATGACACCATCTTTCATTACTGCAAGTCGACTATGGCCACAATAAAAGACTCTTAAAATGAAACCATCGTTCATTACTGCAAGTCGACTATGGCCACAGTAAATGGCTCTTAATCGACCATTGTTCATAACTGCAAGTCCACTATGGCCACAGTAAATTACTCATAAAATGTAACCATCGTTCATTACTGCAAGTCGACTATGGCCACATTGAACGACTCTTAAAATTACACTATTGTTCATTACTGCAAGTCGACTATGACCACAGTACATGACTCTTATAATGGCACCATTGTTTATTACTGCAGGTCGACAATGGCCAGAGTAAATGACTCTTAAAATGACACTGTCGTTAATTACAATAAAGTCGACTATGGCCACAGTAAATGACTCTTAGAATGGCACCATTGTTCATAACTGCAAGTCGACAATGGCCACAGTAAATGACTTAAAATGACACCATCGTTAATTACAAGAAAGTCGACTATGGTCACAGTAAATGACTCTTATAATGGCACAATTGGTCATTACTGCAGATCGACCATGGTCACAGTAAAAGACTCTTAAAATGACACCATCGTTAATTAGTAAAGTCGACTTTGGCCACAGTTAATGACTTTTATAATTGCACCATTGTTCAGTACTGCAAGTCAACTATGGCTACAGTAAATGACTCTTAAAATGACTTCATTTTTCATTACTGCAAGTCGAATATGGCCACAGTAAATGACTCTAAAATTGACACCATTGTTCATTACTACAGGTGGACTATGGCCACAGTAAATGACTCTAATAATGGCACCATTGTTTATTTCTGCAGATCGACAATGGCCACAGTAAATGACTCTTACAATGACACAATCGTTAATTATAAGAAAGTCGACTATGGCCACAGTCAATGACTCACATAATGGCAACATTGTTTATTACTGCATGTCGACTATGGCCACAGTAAATGACTCTTAAAATGACTCCATTGTTCATAACTGCAAGTCGACTATGGTCACAGTAAACGACTCTTAAAATGACACAATCGGCCATAACTGCAATTCGACTATGACCACCGTAAATGACTCTTAAAATGACACCATCGTTCATTACGGCAAGTCGACTATGGCGACAGCAAATGGCTCTTAAAATTACATCATTGATCATTACTGCAAGTCGACTATGACCACAGTAAACTGACACTTAAAATGACACCATTGTTCATTACTGCAAGTCGACTATGGCCACAATAAATCACTCATAAAATGACACCATCGTTCATTACTGCAAGTCGAATATGGCCACTGTAAATGGCTCTTAAAATGACACCATTGTGAATTACTGCAAGTCGACTATGGTCACAGTAACTGACACTAAAAATCACACCATCGTTCATTACTGCAAGTCGACAATGGCCACAGTAAATGACTCTTAAAATGACACCATCGTCCATTACTGCAAGTTTACGATGGCCACAGTAAATGACTCTTTAAATGACACTATCTTTCATTACTGAAAGTCGACTATGGCCTAAGTAATTGACTCTTAAAATGACACCTTTGTTCATAACTGCAAGTTGACTATGTCCACAATAAATGACTCTTTAAATGACACCATTGTTCATAACTGCAAGTCGACAATGGCAACAGTTAATGACTCATAATAAGTCACCATCGTTCATTTCTGCAAGTCGCCTATGGCCACAGTAAACGACTTTTAAAATGAGACCATTGTTCATTACTGCAAGTCGATTATGATCACAGTAAATGACTAATAATAGCACCATTGTTCATTACTGCAGTTCGACAATGGCCACAGTAAATGACACTTAAAATGACACAATCGTTAATTACAAGAAAGTCGACTATGGCCACAGTAAATGACTCTTAAAATGACACCATCGTTCATTACGGCAAGTCGACTATGGCCACAGTAAATGACTATTATAATGACACAATTGGTCATTACTGCAGGTCGTCTATGGTCACAGTAAATGACTCTTAAAATGACACCATTGTTAATTACAGGAAAGTCGGCTATGGCCACAGTAAATTACTTTTATAATTGCACTATTGTTCCGTACTGCAAGTCGACTAGGGCCACAGTAAATGACTCTTAAAATGACTTCATTGTTCATTACTGCAAGTCGACTATGGCCACAGTAAATGACTCTAATAATGACGCCATTGTTCATTATTGCAGTTTGACAATGGACACAGTAAATGACTCTAAAAATGACACCATCGTTAATTACAAGAAAGTCGACTATGGCCACAGTAAATGACTCTTATAATGGCAACATTGTTTATTACTGCAAGTCGACTATGGCCACAGTAAATGACTCCTAAAATGACACCATCGTTCATTACTGCAAGTCGACTATGGCCACAGTAAATGGCTCTTTAAATGACTTTATTGTTCATTACTGCAGGTCGACTATGGCCACAGTAAATGACTCTTAAAATGACACCATCGTTAATTATAGGAAAGTCGACTATGGCCACAGTAAATTACTCTTATAATTGTACCATTGTTCAGTACTGGAAGTCGACTATGGCTACAGTAAATGACTCTTAAAATGACACCATCGTTCATTACTTCAAGTCGACTATGGTCACAATAAATGACTCTTAAAATGGCATCATCGTTCATTACTGCAAGTCGACTATTGCCACAGTAAATGACTCTTAAAATGGCACCATTGTATATTACTGCATGTCGATTATGGCCACTTTAAATGACTCATAGAATTTCACCATCGTTCATTACTGCAAGTCGACTATGGCCACAGTAAATGGCTCTTACAATGACACCATTGTTCATTACTGCAAGTCGACTATTGCCACAGTAAACGACTCTTACAATGACACAATCGTTCATTACGGCAAGTCGACTATGGCCACAGTAAATGACTCTTATAATGGCACCATTGATCATTACTGCAAATCGACTTTGGCCACAGTAAATGACTCTTAAAAGGACTTCATTGTTCATTACTGCAAGTCGACTATGGCCACATTAAACGACTCTTAAAATGACACAATCGGTCATTACTGCATGTCGACTATGGCCACAGTAAATGACTCCAGTTATCAAATCATAAGCATTAAAACGAAAATTTGAATGAGATTTAGTCAACTGACATATGAGCTCTTTTCCCTTTATAAGCATTGATACGGAAATATGAACGAGATTTAGTCAAAACAAATAGGCTCTTTTATCACCCATATAGCCAATAATACGGAAATGAGAACGAGATTTAGTCAAAAGACAAAGGCGCTCTTATCCCATTAAAAGCTTTAATAACGGCCACCGGAAAAACTTTGCGAAACCGAAATTTCGCAAACTTAAGTAACCTCTTTCTTGAAGATTTGCTTCTTTGTGATAAAGTATAAGATTAAAGTCTTACTATTTATTAATAATTGGTTATTTTTACTAAAAAAAAAGTTTTCTTTACTATTAAATTTATTAGCAATGTTGGGGTTCCCATGGGATTTTTGCATTTCCACATGGAATTTTTCATTTTTTTAGGGACTGTATAATGGTTTTATGCGAATGATATCTTTACATCTTAAGTATTTTAAAAATCCCATTTTTAAAATGGGAGAAAAACCCCATGTGATTTTTTTTCTTATTGTGAGAGATTTATTCATGAAACTTCCAGAAACATTATATTTTATCAAATGATGAACAATCTACGCTATTTCAATGCGTTTAATCGTTACAATATCAGGTTAATGCTAGTGGTACTTATCATTTCTTATTCGAGCAGATGGTCGAGTTAAATTGGTGAGTATGCCAGCAAAGAACCAGTATAAATGCAACGCAGACAGACAACGCTATCATACTGTACACAACGCCGAGTAACAATCATTATTACATTTCATTTTGAGACAGAACATGAACACCGTAGTAATATTGATCTTATATATGCCCTCTGTCATTAATACTATTGAAAACGTACAACACATTAACAATAAGTCCATGCAAAACACTTTGTGCAAATACCATTCAAAGCTTAATACGCATTATAAAGGTCAGATGACCCGCGTCATGCGGAAATGGGTCTAATGTCATATGCGGCCAGAGTTGGTCCATGCCCAGCCGCCCAGTCAGGACAGGCGATACGCTGGCTGCTATATACAGTCACGCCGTGTTTCGTGGTCTCATATCCGAACTCGGTAGCTTCTTTCACGACTGTGCGACACTTCCATCGGAAACAACGGCACCGAGACGGGCGCTCGAACTTTGCGGATGCGTTATATGGTATATATAATAGCGCGATTTGTTTGTTTTTGCCTCAAATTAGTAAGCACGATTAGCGTTTTATTGTGCTCTTTGCTTCTATTATTTACAAGAACTTCAACCGATACGAACATGAAATTTATTTTAATATGTGTATTTAAAGCTTTGAAAACCCATGTATATTTAGACTCCTATTTATAAAACAAAATCGGGGTTTCAACATCTGTTTTAGGCATATAAATTGTGATTCTAAACCAGATTTAACGCACTATACTGTACGGAATGCCGTAAGTGCCATCGTGGTTACACATTACAATCCAGAGGGCGAGAATGCGAGAACGCGATAGTACGATGACGACAATTTGACAATACGATGTCAACAATGAGATAGTACGATAGCGAGAACGCGATAGTATGATGACGACAATACGACAGTGCGACAATACGATGGCGACAGTGCGATAGTAAGATGGCGTCAATGCGATAGTCATATCGTACTGTCGCCATCGTATCATCGCATTGTCGTCATCGTTCTATCGCATTGTCGCCATCGTATTGTCGCATTGTCGTCATCGTACTATCGAATTCTCGCATTGTCGCCATCGAACTAGCGCACTGTCGCCATCGTATTGTCGCAATGTCGTCATCGTATTTTCGCACTGCCGTCATCGTATTATCGCACTATCGCATTGTCGCAATCGTACTATCTCACTGTCGCCATCGTATTGCCGCACTGTCGTCATCGCACTGTTTCATTGTCGTCATCGTACTATCGCGTTCTCGCATTGTCGCCATCGTACTATCGCATTATCGCCATCGTATTGTCGCGCTGTCGTCATCGTATTGTCGCATTGTCGACATCGTTCTATCACGTTCTCGCATTCTCGCCCTCTGGATTTAAATGTGCCATAGCATTGTATGAATAGCTCACTCCCAATGCTCATATCCCTATGTCTATTTTAGTAAATATTTATGTCGACATTGTGTGTTTGCTATATTCCACTAAAGAACGCCTACTGGTAAACCTTACAAAAAATATATATATATAAGACTGAGTAGCAATTTGTTTTGTTGTAGTGTCACTTAAATTCATAATCAAACTATGCTACATAGAAAATAAATGAGCTGGCCGATTTGTGAACGCAAAGGCCGGAAATACATTTTGGGGACCCCAATTGTTTATACATATCGCATGATGAAACGTAATATATTTACTCGTCCTTAAATAGAAATTTTAAGCAACGTTCTATAACAATTTTCAATTTCGCGTACACATGCAATGTATATTGTCATTTATTTTATATGTAACATTATTTAAAATACGACGAAACTTGGCAAACTTGTGTGGCCCGGTGGGCCACGCATCCGCCAAGTTCGAGCGCCCGTCTCGGTGCCGTCGTTTCCGGTGAGAGTGTCGCCGATGATACGCTAACGGGCCCGTATTGGCCCCGTTACCCTATAATGAGAACCTGAAGTCACACTTATCTCCCCGAGTACGTATTCGAGAGCGACGAAACTTGGCAGACTTGTGAAAACCCGGTGGGACACGCATCCGCCAAGTTCGAGCGCCCGTCTCGGTGCCGTCGTTTCCGGTGAAAGTGTCGCCGAAGGTACGCTAACGGACCCGTATTGGCCCCGTTATCCTGTAATGGGAGCCTGAATTCGCACTTATCTTCATTTCCGTTGAAAGTGCCGCCGAAATACGCTAACGGGTCCGTATTGGCCCCGTTACCATATAATGGGAGCCTAAAGTCGCACTTTTCTCCCCGAGTTTATGTCCGAGAGCGACCAAACTTGGCAGACTTGTGTGGCACGGAGGATTGGGAACGAAAATGTCCAAACTAAATGTAAACAAGTCAACGAAATGAGAACATTTTCTAACTCAAGCTGTACAGGCTTGAGTTAAGATTGAGTTAGACGATTTCCTCATATTGACTACAGAAACAGTCAAATGTCACTTTAAACATTAGGACACATGTAGGGATACCTAAAAAGTCATAATACAAAGTTTTAGCTTCATTCTCTAATTAAAAAAAATAAGTTTTTCCCTTCAATCTCCTGAAAACTTTAAATATTGAGATTGGCCATTTTCGCGGGGAGGGGACGAGTAGTAGTACGAATAAGTATAATTATTGTATGAATAATGATAATAATCTTTACATGAGTAATGGAGCTTCGTGTGATACACTTTCACGTGTATTCAACTGACATATTTCATTTAAGCCGATGGTCAAGACCAAATGGTGAGTACTCGAGCGATATACTAGTTCAAATGCATTGCATTTGTATAGACAACGCTTTGATTCTGTACACAACGCAAATAAATAACCTTGAGGTTAAAGGTTCTCTGTCATAAATAATATTCAAAAGTACAACAGCTTAGCAGTTATCAATGTAAAATACTTGTTTTATACATCATTTTTTTTAAGTCAAACACAATTTTACTCTCATTGGCCAGCGTCATGCGAAAATGTGTTGTATGTTATATACGGCCGCTTTCAAGTCACGCAATGTTTTGGAGTCTCATGAGCTGACGTGGTAGCTCCTGTCCCGACCGTGCGGATGCGCCGGATGTGCTGGAGCTACGCTCGGTGTAGATGATATAAGACTCAGTTTTGCATCACGCGGCTTATATGACTTTAGCCATTATTATTTTTATCAACAATTGTATTACACTACCAGGAAGTCGATACAATTGCTATGAGTGATATGACTTTTCGAAACATCCGTTTGTGTTTGTTTAAATATAGCTACGGTTTACAAAATGTGGTAAAAAGTTAAAAACAATCGAAACAAAATGGATTAACTGCTGTTGCATAAAGGTGATATATCACATTAATTATTTTATTTAGCAGACTCTGTGACTTGTACACGCGAAAGCAATGAAGTACGCAGTCGAAAGCTATAACGTTCGCACGATATATCTATTACTTGCGCATGCGATAACTACGACGCACTTACACGATATCTATGACGTGGGCACGCGATTGCTATGACTTCGCACGCGATAGCTATTCAGTGCGAACGGGATAGCTAAGACACGTGCGCACGTCATAGCTATGGCGCAATTTTCTTGACTGACTATTATTTATTTGGGGTAACAGCTAAATGTGATGCACTGTGCGATTGGCATTACACTTAAGATAATGCTTGTTTATCAAATATCAACATTTTTTTTAAAGAATAGAGTGCGGCGACACTTTTCTAAATATCAAACCTGGAAATCAAACGCAAATGCTGGTCAAATGTGAATTTAATCATCCCAAATCATTTTAAGAGCGGAACTTAAGTTTTTAAAATAGTTTCAATTATATTAAATGACGTGATGTGTAACATTTTTTCTCCCAAAAATAAGTATGAATATATTAGTATCAAAGGTCAATTTTACTTACACTCGCACTTAATCAAATTGAAATTTAATTAGTTTTGTTTTTTCGAAAACAAAATAAGACAAGCGTACCATAACGTTATTTGATGACATTAGCGCTTGCGCTGTTTCGCAGACTTGGCGTTATAATTAAGTTCACGTAATCAATGCAAAACGAAATAAAGGAATATATTAGGTATACAATGCACGATAATTGTAACGGAAAGCTTTGATCTTGGTGATCGCGTTGATCGTGAAATGTCAGTGACCGCATTGTCATGTGTTTGTATGCGGTTGCAAAACAGCAGGAACATAGAATAAGCCAATTAAAAAAACATTTTATTCTCAATTGAAACGCTCTTAACGGACCTATGTAATCGTAAACGGGTGACACACTGACTTATGTATCGGGAATAGATCACAAACGAGCGCAACGCAATTTATCTTCACGGATGGACTGACTTCACACGGTACCAAAGTCTAAACTATCAAATATAGTCCACGATCAGTAATGTGTAGTTAGTTAAATATATCACGGCAGTAGAAACATAGCACTTTAAAGAGACCGCAATCTGGTACATTTGATCGATCGTTGCGTCCGTGGTGGACAATATATTTTGAAAAAAAGCATACAACAAGCAAACACAAAGTTCTTCGTAAGCGTGTTTTAATCTTAAAAACACATAATCGACAGTCATTCCAGTCAGATACGATACTTCAGTCAGCACACTAGAGATCAAGATTGTGGATATCACTATTTAATTCAGGGATATCACGTGTATCAAGTTCAAAATCCGAAAAAATAAGCCGGGAGTCTGGGGCAGTAGGTCCCTTACAGGTATAAAAGGTAAATCCCCGCCCGAGCCGTGGCTAATTGTTTTATCGTAGTCTTTCTAGTTGCAATAATAATTGGGATTAATACAATTGTACGATTCAAATAATGCCACTTAAATGATACTAGATTAAGTTTCAAATTGTCGCTCAAGTTATATCAGTTACTAGGGAATCGATTTGTTTAATTTCCGCAATCCAATAATAATTATGGTGTGTGTATGACAAATAAATAGCTATTCGTCATCGAATGCATGCTACTCATAAAGATATTGAAACAACAACAACAACATATGTGTATATGTATATATCTTCTTCAGATATACTGTGTCATACTTTTAACGTTATCCTCATAAGATTTATTATAATAAAATAAACACTGTTACAATCTTAATCAAAAAAGATTTTACCGTTATGCTAATGCTTTTATTTTCAGTATGTGTCTATATTTTAGTATTGTATAACAAAAAGTGTTCACAAATACCTATGTTTAATAATTATTGAAATAAACACATGGAAGCGAATCAAGTTATTGCAATTTAATAAACTAGTTTTACCATGATCGTAAAGAATGATTTTGTTCATCATCAACAACTGTGCTGTACATAACTCAATACTAAAACAATAATAATTCAAATGAATTGACTGTTAAGGGCATATCACTTCCTCAAATGGTCAAAAGTGGGTGGGGTAATTTAAACTAAAAAATTCTTATATAAGCATTCAATATTAATTTTGGAACAATATGTACAAATAAAATAACATATATTTCAGTGATACATGCACCATTTGTAAATAAATCTTTCAAAAATAGTTAATAATGACATTTTTTCACCTCATAAACCACTTTCTTCTTGGGAGTTGTAAGTCCTTATTTTCTTCGTGTATTCATATATCCACTGACAGCAGCTGGAACCTATACCACTGTAGAACATTATGTTAGAGTATTACTAAATATAACTCACTAGAAACACTTAAAAAAGTCTCCTTTATAAAGTCATTTTTTAAGAACAAAATGTAAACAAATGGAGTCAAAAAGTAGTTCTCTTGAAAAAGTATGGTGGGCCAGAAATGACAAATTATTAAAAAGATAATATATATAAAGAAATGTGGAAAGCATGATTTTGTGTATATTAATAAAAAATTTGTGTTTCCCACATAATACTGGGGGACATATTTTTTTTGCCATGTCTTTTTTTCCAAACAAACTTTAAAATTGTCCATAACTTTTGCAATATTAAAGATAGCAACTTGCTATTTGGCATGTATGTGTATTTAATGGACCTGCACATTTTGATTGGTAATACTTCAAGGTCAAGGTCATCATTCAAGGTCAAAAGTAAAATATATATTGGGGGACATAGTGTTTCACAAATACACCTTTATTTTAGTTTTTTTACACTGTTTCAACATGTTTCAATAAATGTTACATTACAGCAATATAAACCTATTACATTATCTCTTAGTTGCAGGTTTTAATAAATTTTGTAATAATTTGTACATGCACTGAATGTATTCATTTTGTTATTCTACCATTTTGCCTTCACACTACATATACACTAATTGTAATACATGTGCACTTAAAAAACAGTTTACTTTATTTATATAGGGTTAACAGCACATTACTAGTATTTGTCATAATTAAATGAAAAATTGATGATGAAAGAATACACCACTTGATTAAGCATTGTAACTTGCAATTAAGGTTGCTTCAGTGATGCCACAAATCCAACTTTGTCATACAATGATTAAACAAAATATGTGTTTGTCAGAAATACAATATCCCCTAATGCGTTGTGTTGAAACCATTTATTTGACCTTTTAGCTTGAATGATGACCTTGAACTAGACATTTCACCAATCAAAATGTGCAGATCCATGATATACAAATGCATTGCAAATATCAAATTGCTATCTTCAATATTGCAAAAGTTATGGCCAATATTAAAATTTTCAGACGGACGGACATACTGACGGACATTTCAACTGCTATATGACACCCCACCGGGGGCATACAAATTGTTCATACAAAGATTTCAATCCATGCAGATAGAGACCATGTCACGTCAAGTGCCTTAAACACTTAAAATAAATATTGACAAAAAGGAAAAATTGCGGTTTTAAATTATTTATACTTTTATTCCATTGGTTACATTTAAGTTTTGGATTGGAGCAACACTGGAGGCATTCAAATTTATCCAATTTTGAATTTGTTCAGTGTTTCTTCAAACCATTGAGATGGCACTATCCATATATGCTATTATTGTTTTATGTCATTTCATTTAATTTTGAGAAATAGCACATTCTTGAAATTTCCATGCCAATTAATATATTAATTACTGATTTATCAATTTACCTAATGACAAATAAATATACCTTTTTCGCAATGTTTTCTTGTCTATATATCAACGAACTTCAACGAGCCTTCATCCAAATCCCGTTGAAGACCATCCACCTCATATGGGCTGTCTTCTCCTTTATACAGGACTTCATGTACCGCTTGTGGATCACCGTCTTTTCCTAAACAAATGCATTTAATATTTCAATCCTTTTCCAAATACAAAAGGCATCTGAAGAATCTTCAGGATAGGTATTTGGAAAAAAAATCAAACAAATCAGCATTTGCAAATTCTTATTGTCTTATGGCTTTATATTTTACATACGGTAAAATTGATTTCTACTTGATACAATTTTGCAGGTTGATTACCTTTAATAAATTATATAAAATTGCAAGATAGCCTATTGTGAGAAAATAATAAATTGCGCATCATGAGTATTTAAAAAAACAAAAACATTAACAATTCCTACTTTGATCACAAACTTTAATAATATCATCTTTTTCAATATAAAAATTGATGGTAACAAATACTTATTTTCATAAATAAGCAGTTTATCATCAATAATTTTTTTATTTTGCATACATTAGTTAACATTTTTTAATATCCTTGTTTATAACAGGACAATTGGTAAATTAATGTGAAATTATTACAGTGGTATATAAAACATAATAATTACAACCCTTATTATACATATATGTGCTTTTTAATACATCATTAGCCCTTTGAAAAGGTATTGAAAAAATGAGATATTGGTCACTATGAAATATTCCTCTTTTAGTAACCATGTTTTCAAAGATTGTAGATTGCAAGCCACATTAATTTGTATGCGGGCCAAAGAGTTAAATTAATTGATTAAACAATTATATATTTATAATAATTACTTGATACTACATCTATCACTGTTCCAATATACCATTTGCTCTTTTTGGTCTCCTTATCAACAATCCATTTGTGTCGAATCTGTCGACCAACAAACTTTGCTGTTCTGCATCGACCAGTCCTTTTATTGGTGCAAACTTCCTATAATAAAATTTTATTTATAAACAACAGGGCCTGAAAGTCGCTCACGAGAGATTGAAAGGAACTGACCTGGCCAGTGCAGCCCAAAATGGCATTATAACAAATGTTCTAACCAACTTTCATGAATAGTGAACACAATGGCGGGAACCTTTTTCAACAGACCGGATACATTTTCGTACACATCCAAAATATTATTATTCGACATTAAAACTAAACTTTTGACAAAGTTTTATGAAGATTGGACAATACATGTGACATAAAAAGTGCAAACAAGTTTTTTCAATAACCATATAAGGAAAAATGCTCCAACCCCAGGTGGTCATGTTTTTCAACCAAATGGAACAATTTTTTAACTCATCCGAGATATTGTTAGGACAATTCTATCAGATATTAGATAATTACATCATTTGGACTGGTCTTGACTTTTGTGCAGCACTTACTTTTCTTTTGGATAACTTGTTTGTTGAATTTAATGGTAAAATATTTAAACAAATTATTGGCGTTCCTATGGGTACTAATTGTGCGCCACTTATAGCTGACCTTTTTTTATATTGTTATGAAAGCGAATTTATGTTAGAATTTTCTAAAACTAAGCAAGTAGATTTGATGAATTGTTTAAACCTTACTAGTAGGTACATTGATGACATACTTAATTTAGATAATCCATTATTTGAACAATATATTCACAAAATCAACCCAAAAGAACTAGTCTTAAATAGATCGTGTATATCCAATACAGACGCTGCGTATTTAGACTTACATTTAACTATTAATAATAATTTGATCAAAACTAGTTTATACGACAAACGGGACGATTTTAACTTTGAAATTGTAAATTTTCCGTTTCTAGATGGCAACATCCCTAAAGGACCTTCCTATGGTATTTACATTTCGAAGTTGGTACGTTATGCCAGGGCATGTTCGTGTATTAAAGATTTTAATGATCGTAATCTAATATTAACTAAAAAATTGCTAAAACAAGGCTTTTTGTATCATAACCTAAGAAATAAATTTGCTAGATTTTACTCTAAGTATGGTGATTTAATTTCAAAATATAATGTTTCTTTAAAATGGCATTTAAATAATGGAATCTCCCATCCATCATTTTACGGAGATATTTTGAAGCGTGTCCGCAAATTAAAATATGTTAAACCAAATGTTCATATTAAACTTTTCAATTTAATTAACTTGTTTTTATCAAAAGGATACGATGATTATGTACTTAAAAACACGTGTTTGATGGTTTTCGATTCACTATATCTTTCTTCCCTTAAAATTTGGAATCATTAGTGACATTATAGGCATTTTTTACTGTTGATTAAAATTGTGTCATTGTGTCGTATGAACAAATCTGCATGAATACTACATTATAGGCATTTTTCACTGTTGAATAAAATTGTGTCATTGTGTCGTATGAACAAATCTGCATGTAAACTACATTTGGACTCAAATCGTACATCAAATCATTTCTGTCTTCAGTTGTCAAAACACCTATATACAGTTTGATTCCAATAATGTCGATTTAATGGAATTACCATTTTTATTCATTTGCTTCTTAACATTAAATCACCTAAACTTGTTTTATTAGTAGCACAGCCCCATTAATATTTTTATTAAGTACTGCCCTTGGAATTTGTTCACGTCATTATGGATTTTTGTGACGTCATACGACCGACTTTCCCAGTTGTAATCTACATGCATAGGTCATTGGGTTTATAACGTTCCATTTTATTTATATTTTCTCTCTGATAGGCGTTTCTTGTTTGATTTAATTATTTTTAATTTGTTTAGCAGTCACATAAACAACCAAGCTATGTAATATAGAATTTTTACACCCATTATTGCTGCTTCTTCCTGTATTTGCGCGATGATTATCTGAGATATTAACTATATGATTCTATATTCTCAAATCTTTTCTATAAAGAAGGAATGTAGTTGACAATTGTTAATAGTTTTATTTGATCGTTCGTCAAAAAGTTGTAATTCTGTTACTCTTGTATCTTCAATGCAATTGAGTAATTAAATAGTAATTAAATTGAATGCGTTTCAATTCCCTTTTATTATTGTTTAATTTGAGTTACAATGCTATGACGTTAAATTTTATTTACACTTAAATGTATTATGAATATTGCTGGGCCAAGTGTGAGGTTGAGCGCTCTATAACCAGGTTTAAACCCCCAATGCTTTGCATTGACCGTTCCAAGGCGGTGACCCCAGCTTTATTCATATTTTGTGTTTATGTTGGTTTGTATTGTGCTGCATTGTGCTGTTTTGTACTGTTTGGGCAATCGGTCACTTGCCTAAAATAAAGGACCAACTAATTGTTTTTAATGAAAATTCAATACTGCTCCAGCAGCTGGAGTTTCACTTCTTTATATTGTGACAAACTTTCATGAATATCGGTCAATTAATGTGGCCTATATTGAAAGCAATGTTTTACTAAAGCCATATATAGCCATAAAAGGAAAATGCACCGCTCGCCCCCTTGTGGACATGTGTTTAAAGCAACCCTTACTATTTTCAAACTCATGCAAGATATCATTGACACCAATCATCTGATGAAATTTCATAAAGATTGAACATAAATGTGGCCTCTAGAGTGTTAATTTAAACCTATTTATTTTAGCTCGATTGCATCTAAAGCCTAAGGCTTATATAAACGCTTTTGAGTCCGTTTCCTGGGACTAAAACCAGTACTTGGTGTCTTTGAGGGACATGCAAATAACGCTCCCATGCCGTTAATCAAACCTGTGACCCCCCGGTCACTAGGCGGACACCATATCCACTACACCACTGCGACCTTGAGTGTTAACAAGACAAATGTAAACGACGCACACCCCACAACAGACAAAAGGCGATCACAAAATCTCACCATGAGCACATTGTGCTCAGATGAGGTAAAAAAGTGTATACATTAATAATCAGACTACATGCATGTTCAACTAACATGAAATTCTATTTGCTATCAACATAAACATTAATTGCCAAATAAACAAAGTTTGACGGAAGGACAGACGGACAGACAGGCGGACCGATCACTATATGCCCTCCTTCGGGGTCATAAAAAATTACATATTGGATATAATTTTAATAAGCTTTTATATGTCAACTATTGGTCCTGCCTACTAACCAGTAGATATTGCTAATTTCAGGAATGGTTTACTATTGATTTATAAGTCATATCACACAGTAGACATTTAAATGAGCCTTGTTCTGAGTAAACTGTGCATAATGCATTTGCTTGCAGTGTCTTCCCAGATTAGCATGTGCAGTACACACAGGCTTATCAGGGACATCACTTTCCGTCTCAATTGGATTTTTGCTAAGAAGAGAATGCATTTTAACAAAAAATGTCATAAAATTGGAAAGTGTTGTTCCTGATAAGCTGTTCGAATTGAACATGCTAACATGGGACGACACTTTATGCACATGGATTATACCCAGTTTTATCACAAGGCGAATCAAATGGAAATTTAGAAATCGATACATATTGCTCTAATAAGCCCAGAGTTGTTATGTCATAGATCTATCCTTATACCATATTGCTCAACCTAAAACATAAAGGAAATGGGCTGTCAGTTGTAGTGTATTCAAGTCACTGTGACCTTGACCTTTGACCTGAAAATCAATAGGGGTCATCTGCCAGTCATGATCAATGTACGTATGAAGTTTCATTATCGTAGGCCTCAGCGTTCTCGAGTTATCATAAGGAAACCATTTGGTGGACGGACAGACAGACCTACGGACAGACGGACCGACATGTGCAAAACAATATACCCCCTCTTCTTCGAAGGGGGTATAAATATAATGAGTAATTACAAATACAGACATCTTAATACAGCGATAACCATGATTACTTTCATCATTTCTGTACATTGAAACAAGAGCTTTGTTTGTGAAACACAATGCCCCCTAGGCCCTACTGCGCTTTGAACCCATATATTTTACCTTTGATCTTGAAGGATGACCTTAACATTGACCTATATTAAATATTTCAAAATTCATAACCAAGGACAGGTTAAGCTTTTGTATTGGCACACATACAATGACAGACATACAGGCCAAAAACAATATACTCCTGATCAATCAATCCGAGGACATAAAAATGATATTTTGCGGTAAGCTATTAATTATCTTAGCAAGATGAGTTAATAAGCACCAACAATAAATGTAATTTAGATGATTATTTGACTTAGTTACAAGGAAAATCTACACTCCACATTTAAATATGCCTACACTTTTACTAATTTTTCATTTTTACAGTTAACATATGAGGAATTAAATTCAATTTTCTCAAAATGCATATGTCAATTTACTTTTGTTGTTTTACACGTAATTTGCCATTAAAAACATAGTGACAAAAATATAAATTTGTCATTATTAACTATTTATCGTTTAGTCATTAGGTTTTCAAATGTTGCCGGTTGCAAGATACAAATGATAATACAATGTATCTAATGTAACTTCTTTTAAAGCATGGATGGTAATTAAGTTTTTTCAATGTACATTATTAAATATTTCACTATCTTACTAAAATTAAATTGAAAGCATCACCAAAATTACCAAAATCTTTATTAAAAAAATGTTTTGTCAATAATAGTAAATCATAAATATATATATTATATACCTTTGGTGTTGAATTGTTATTGACATCAGTCAATGTATCATCGCATAGATGGGATGGACCCGCTATTTGATCATCTACATGTACTACCAATTTTGACGGTTTTACTAATGGCTTGGAAACACTTGTACATTTTGTCTTCGTCAATTCAACTCGTTGACTAGGAATGAACTGAAATGAAGTAAATAAACATTTATTAAGTTATATCTTAAAGTACTGTAGTACATAATGTTTACCCTTTTCATGTTCCCGAATTCTGCATAACATTAAAACATAAAGATGAAATAATATATGAAAATTTTCATTTATTTTAATAAAAATCATTAATTAAAAATGTGAAATTCTGTACTATTATAAAATTCATCAAATGTTGCATTGTTATAAAATTTTATTTGCTTTAAATATGTCAGAATGTAATTGTATTAGGAAAAAGCTCAATTATAGAATTGATGTCAGTGCATAACCCAGAAAGGGTTATTTAAACACAATATATATATATATATATATATATATATATATATATATATATATATATATATATATATATATATATATATATATATATATATATATATATTTATATATATAATTTATGGTAACTTTGTGAGGGACATACATTTTTTACAAATCATCAGACTAGGACAAGCTGATGATATGTGTATCTCCTCTTGGTAGTGAATCTTCCATTGAAGGTCATTGAATTACATTATTTAGTAACTGTTGTTGAGATAGACGGACAAACAGACATATAAATATATGATACCCACAAAAATAATTTAGGGGGTAGCATAAAACATATAAATGTAGACAACACTCACCCATGGTTTGTTTGGTTGTCTAATTCCAGTATATGTTCCCATTCTTGGGAGGGCTATTTCAGGAAGCATGAACTTCATATAGAAGGCTAGCAATTTGGGTAACATTTGCGTCTCCCATAATTTACAGTTCCTTTGTATTCGTTCAATGAACATGTCATATGGTTTTGATCGTCTTACCACAAAATTACACCATGGTTTTTCAAAGATATTTAATTGTCCTTGAATTTGGTAATAAAAGCTATGGGGTTTTTTAAGCTGAATTTTCCCTTTTACACATTCCAAACAAAAATTTGGCACTTTTTCCACAGCTTCTTTTATTAAATATGAATTTGTTTGCAGCAGATTCTTAATTTCCAAAAGACCATTAAATTCTTTTGATAAGACAATTCCATCAGTTGAAGCTGCTAGAAAGGGGTGTTCTTTACAAATTATCAATCCAGTTCTCTGCACTTTAACACTTCCTTTAACATTTTTATATTCTATGATAGTATTGTCCTCTTGTGCCAGTCCTCTTATTGTATGGATGTTACCAGAGAATTTGGAATACAGCATATTATTGACTAAAGCTGTAGATACATTTGTGTTGCGGCGAGAAATAACCTTTCCAAAGTTGGAGCTAGTTAGCCTAATACTTCTTTCTTTTTTCCACAATTCTGATTGGGATTGATTAATGTTTTTTTTTCAATATTGATTATTTCAGTATCTGTTTTTAATATTTGACATTCATAAAATTGGTCACACACAGTTTTGAGTTGGTCTGCTGGTACATCAGGTGAATCATCTAAATTGATGCCATATTTAATTTTAGCTTTTTTACAAGTGTTTTCCTTCAAACTTTGAAATTTACGTTTATGTCTTAATGATTTACTTTCTGGTTTAGCCTGATATTTGGCACTTGCATAATTTTTCTTTGTTTGTCTGTGCACAGCTTCAAAAAAATACTGTCCACCTTGTTCTTTGGTTACATGTTTAAATGTTCTTACAGACCATTCCTCACCCAGGTTTTTTCGCAAAGCACCACCAAAACATCGTGCGTGCCAAGATCCTCTTCCACATCTGTGGCGTGTTCTGAGACTTTTGGGTCTAATTCGGCAAGCCTCATTCCGAGAAAACGACGTTTGAAATGACGTCGTGCAATTTGCGACGAAATTCAGATCAATTTACTCTAGTTTGTCCAATGTTAGCGTGAAAAGTATTTAAAAAACATTAATTTCAACTGACCCAGGTTTTAACGATGTAAATTCAAAATGAATTGGTTGCGTTTGACCTATCAACAATCTTTCTTTTATATGGATTACTCCCCTTTTACATTCGTAGGCCAATCAGTAATTGATAAAATTTCAACCTTGGACGATTATCGATACACATTTCGATAATATATGTATCGTTTCAGTGTGGATTTTACTAGTTTTCGATAAAGGTAAGCGTTAGTTTTTGAAACGCGAGACTGTTTCATGTGACCTGATTTTAAATGTTAAAAAATTAATGGAAAACCTTACAATTAAACAAACCGGAAACGAAAACGAACAAAATGGCTACCGTGACCTTCTTTGACATTTGTTTGTTTACATTAACACAAAATGTAGAATTTTCGGTCAAATATTAATCTTTTGAAATGGCAGACAGTCAATTATCATGTGCTAGTTGTAGCACTGTACCGCCTGAACTTACCTGCCATCAAGACCCAGACTTTCACGAAGAGTTAGAATTAGTTGGTGAACTGTACTTTGACAATAATGAAAATGACGGTTCTGATGATTGTGACTCTTGTTCTGATATTGATAATGATTGCAACGAAAATGTTAACTCTTTGAATGAAAGTAATTATTTAGATACAGAAGGCATAAAGCAACAATCTTTTAAAATAAATGGCTGTGGTTGTACCCGTCTGTACTCAAACAAACCATGCAGCTCAGTTGTAAACTGGGGTACTCTTATTTCGTACAGGCTTTCTTGTTTGGAAAAATCAAAACAGGAACTAGATTTGATTGTAAAATACCAAATTTTCAATCATACGCAGAGTGGACCAGTTACAGTTGGATTAAAAAGAAAAGCAGTGGATAGAAAACGGCAAAGGCAGAATTTTTACTTTGCTGGGCAAGTAGTTTGTCGCAATACATTTGCTTTCGCTCATGGTGTGTCTAAAAACACAATTATTTCGATTGGTAGCTCCATTGATGTAAACAGTCTTGAAGCCAGAGTACATGGAAATAACAAGAAACTGCCTAAACACACACTCGAGTTACAAGGTGTCCAGATGGTAAAAACATTTCTTGAAAATTATAGTAGCCAAAATGGAATGCCACTACCTGGACGAACACCACAGGCCAATGAAAAGTGTATCCTCCTTCCATCAGACAAAAACAAAAGTGATATATATGAATTGTATTGTGGTGCACTTGACCGAACTGGCCAGAAACAAGTGGGGCCTTCCACTTTTAGGAAAATATGGTTAGAACAGTGTCCATATTTGTTGGTGATGAAGCCTGCCACTGATCTGTGTTTAAAATGTCAAAAACATGTAGAAAACATTACAAAGTCTGGTAACATCACAGAAGAAGAGAAACAAATAAAATTATAAAATTATCAAAAACATTTAGAGAAAGTAAAATGCCAGAGAGATCATTACAGGGAGCAATGTGAGAGGACAAAGCTTGAGTTTGATCAATTTTCAGATGCAAATAAAAAAAGAGGTATTTTACAAAAGTGATTAGTCAAGTTTATGCTAAAAAAGTGATTACAATTATGTTTTTGCTTGTATTTAAAATGTCATTTTGATAAACAAAAATGTTACTTATAGATTTCCAAGATGTTATATGAATAAATTAAAACAAAATTGTAAATACAATTATAAAGGCATGTTCACTTAGTGTTAATGCTATATTTTTTATATAATTAGCTAGGTTTGATATTAAACATATCTATCAATATATTTTAATACTTTTGACATGTTAGCAGTGGTTTAACAATACATTTTATTAACAAATGTAATTAACAATTGTGTGCAAAGCCAAAATAGTAATGATTTTTTTTTTAAACTTCATACTCATAACAGGACAAAGATCAAAAGCCACAGATGCCACGGTCCACTACAGCTTCGACTACAGCCAACAGGTGTTCTATCCTCAACAGGCACAGGCAGTGGGTCCGATGTACTTTAAAACTCCTCGAAAATGTCAATGCTTTGGGGTGTGCTGTGAGTCTTCAGGTAAATAAAAATAATGCATGGTTAAATTTTCAGAAAATTGTTATGTATATAAAATGTAACTTGTTGTAAAAAATTGTTGTGATCTATAATATATAACAAATTTAAATTGTTATTTATATTTATTTAGATTTAAGATTATTAGCACATACAAATATATAACACATGAGACAAAGAATGTATCACAGATTTCAAAGAGTTATCTAGGTTTATTTAAAATGCCAATTTAAGAGCATCAAATAAAACGTTGTTGCTGTATGCATACTTTTAACAATATGGAAGTTCTATAACTAAAGTAGGTTCATATGAGCATGGATGCTAAGGACCTATGGATAACCCATTAAGCTGAAAGCTTATTTACAATGGGGTCCAACAATGGGGTTTATATATTATTACTTATAATGTCCCAGTACGACATGTATATGTGCTATTATTTATACATTGCCAATTTGGTGTGAAAAAAGCCACATTTGGGTTGATTTTTACAGGAACGCAGATATTTTATCTCGTTGATGAGGCCTTTCAGTCCGTTGGAAAAGGGGCCAATAGTGTGACCTCAATGCTGCACCACCACTTTAGCCATCTTGGTTATGGAGAGAGGAATGTGGTCCTTCATATGGACAACTGTTCGGGGCAAAACAAGAATAACGCGGTCATAGGGTAAATATTTTGATTTGTATTAGTTAAAAATAGATTTACTACAATTTGCTAAGAAGGTTATTTAATAAATATTTTCATGCTAAGAATTCATAAATGATTTAATTTTAGTTTTGAAAAGACAGAATAAACTGTTGCTTATTTTATATCTTTGTTTACAGGTACGGCATGTGGCGGGTTCTTACAGGCCTGCACGACTCTATTGAGTTCAGCACCATGGAGGCCGGTCATACCAAATTTAGCCCAGACTGGCACTTTGGATTGTGGAAGGTATTAAATTGATGTTTTAAGTTTGCAAGAATAAAGAATCAATTATCTTTAATTATCAATACACATTTCATTTATTATACGTTGGCATATTTATTATTATATCTGAAAATACTGCAGCACCATTATATGGAAAGTAGTGTTAAGAACACAGGAGGGAAGCCCATATTTTTTTTATTTAATAGCATATATAAAAAAAAAAAAAAAATGGGCTTCCCTCCTGTGGTTAAGAAATGTTGTTGTAGGCAATACATTAAATTTTGCTTTCATATACTTAAAGGTGCGTTGGAGGAACACCACTGTCAACACCTTGGAAGATGTTGTGGAGACAGTCAGGCTATCATCCCGCAATGGGCACAACATTCCACACCTTGTACAAGATCCGGAGAATCCTGTCCAGTTTTACAACTGGACAGAATTCTTGAAACCAGTATTCAAGCCAATACCAAATCTGCTGTCATACCACCACTTCAGGTTTTCATTTATTGTTATTTTTCCACATATTAAAAACATTTCATGCTACAGGTATAAGTCAATACACTGTTTTTACACAATGATATCAGAAAAACGCTTAGATAAAAAAGTTCAGTACAGGCAGTCATGTGTTGTTTTATTGTTATTTTTATTTAAAAAGCAATTATATAACATGAAAAAGATAATAAAACATACATATTTTCTAAAAAATTATAAAATAATTTAACAGCATTATAGTTAGGTTCCAGTTTCTAAATTTATAACATGAAATCTAAGTTTGTGTATTTGTTTAAAATTCAGAATGACCTCTGACAAGCCAGGCATAGTGTATGTGAGGCGATATGCTTCGGATGCTGAGGAGGCTGTGAAGATCCTGAAGAAAGATTCTTTCGTTCTGAATGGAATGCCCCCCAAACTGGAGCCACTTGGCTTGTCTGCAGAACGCCAGTGGTACCTTCATGACGAAATCGCGCCACTCTGTAACTCATTATGTGCCAGTACCTGTCCACGGCCAGATGTACCGAAGCCGACGAAATAACAATGATTTTAAAATAGTTCCCCTGTTTTAGATTGTTCATGTTGTTTATGTATATAATGTATGGTAACCATGGAGACCTGACCATACCTCATTGTCAACTTCAACAACATTAGTATGTTTTTGTAAAACTCTTACAATGACTCAATACCAGGTGAAATGAAATATAATGCAGTGTGACAAGTAATATAATTGAATTTAAAATTTAATAGTTGTGTATATAAACTGAAAACATTAATTTAATGTAAATATTTATGTTAAGTCTCTTAGCCTTGGCTCTATTTTTCATGCAGTATGTAATATAGTATAAATGTAACAGTAAGAAATTGTTGATTGCATTTGATAACTAAAGAGTGTAGTATTATTGCTATGTTTAATGTAGAAGATGGTAATTATAACTGATATTCATATTGTATACTGTTGCCATGGTTACAACAAAATAATTATGTGTATATCATGTATTAATTTAAAAGTCTTTAATTAATGAACAATGTCTCATGTAAAATATAATTGTTATTGGAACAGTTTAAAGAAGAATTTTCAATTTTAATACGTCATGGTTCGCATATTAAATCTTAGCAAGTGTATTCTATGTAATTCAATTTCGGTTAGAGTCTGTGATCAATAGAACAAATTAATAGATAGAACATGTATACAATTAATTGATTCGTGTATTAAGTAACAGTTCTTTGATATATGTATATTACTTTCTTGCATTTTAAGGTGTGAGGAAATGCTTTGAACTGATTTTGTAAAAAAAAATCAATTATTTTGAAATTTTTGCAAATGGTTGCTATGGTAACCGAAATTTGTTTCGTAATGGTCTTATAAATTTACTTTAATTTAATATTATAAGTTTTGTCCTTGTAAAAGGACAGTGAGTGAGTGATTTTCCTCTGCAATTATAAATCTATTGAACCATAATGCAATTGACATGAAAATAAATGAACAGAATGACAAATTTCGTGTGTTGATGGGTATTTTTACGGTCATATTTTTAACATTAAAAAGAAGAATATGGCAAAATCTATATTTTTTCTGTGTTAACTATACATTGAGGCTTCTAAAAATGTTAATAACTCAATTTCGCCCATATACCCCATTTTGACCAAAAATCTCAGAACGAGCCACATCTATTCACAACCTTTCCTCCATCAAATTTTGCTCTTATTGACATCCAGCTTTCGCATACATTGGTGGTAAAATTTCCTATATCATGCAGTTATTTAAAGTCCCTTTTGCTTATTAACTGAATATAAAGTAAAAAATAAAAACTGCATATTAAAATAAGTAAAGGTAAAATGTAATCTATATTCAAACATATTCCATAAATTAGAATGAGGTCTTGTGGCATATAACTCTTAAATCTATAATGGTAATAGCACATTATCATTAAGACTTATCATCATGCTTTTAATATGTTATGTACAGTAACACAACCGGCTGTATTGGGAGCCGTTATTAGTCATGGTTACATTTTCAAGTAGAATAGAAGGGAACTGCTTGTTTTGCACAGTGTTCTAATTCTTCTCTTTTTATATCACCGGCGTTGAGCAGAGAGGCTAAGGATTTCCTGTAAGTGTGGTATACAGTAAATTTGTTAGTACAATTCTTCTCAAGAAGGTCATATATTTATTGACATCTTCCGCGCAGTCTGGCAATACGGTAAAATCACAGAAAACATTAAGAATTTTAATAACAAATTTAGCGCAAGTTTAGAGGAGTCAAGTCGGATGTGTTTTCTCATTATTTGTCTTACCAAAATGGTACCAAAAGTCTCAGGGCATGCCACAAATAAATTCCTGTGGCTTGTTAAGCATACTTCTTCCTTTTGGTAAGCACAACAATGTCAAAACATATAAGCTGTATTATTCAATTTCGGAAGAGAGGGTTGCTTCAGTTTCAATTATGTTGAGCACTCCAGGTTTATCAGGGTAAAAACTTCACTTGAATTTGAATGAATGTTGGTCTTTTAGTTTTACGAAGCATCGGTAAAAGGTCCTTACCGGTTCACTTTGCGTAAATAGTCGACGCCTTGCGTAGTAAAGAGGTTATCTTTTGGCGCACTATTTTATAGTAACAAGCCAGTTTATTAGGACAATTATTATTTCATATGTAGTAAATCCCAACAAGATTTTGTTGCAGTATTATAGTGTTCCCTATAAGCCGGTTACGGCTATTTTCGGTATTTACTTGTTAATTTATTTTTTAATTTATTTTATTCATGGGAATGCAAAACCGGAAAAAGCACCGTCCATCGGTAAAACCACATCAGCAGCCCGGATCGGTAAAACCACACCAGCAGCTCGGCCAAAATCTACCTGGCCCTAACCAACAATCCAGACAGCTGCCTAAAGGGTGCCCGCAAAGCTGTTTATTGCTGTATCATCATGTCTGCCTTGGTGGGTAGATGAGGATCTGTTTTGTTAAGTAAAACCCGGCTTTTTCCGTTCCATTTTGGGAAAGCACCACTCGGGAATTTCAAGTCGTGAAGAAACCATTTATGAAAGAAAAGAATAAAATAATGGAAAAACTGGCTCAATTGGGAAAAATAATCGCATGTAAAAAGAGTTTCTTATATTTCAAAGAAGCCGTTACTTGTTAACAACGCCTATTTTGTAGCCATATCATTAAACGTAAACAGAATATTTGAAACATTTATAATAAGTGTACATTACCACGCCTATGTTTATAAAATATAAACAAACATACGGTCAGTATTCAAAATTTCTTAACCAAAAAGTAAAAAGAGTTTAACAATTGCTGAAGCATATGTGGCTTCATCCCCCAAGAATATACATCGTTCAAAGACGTTTTGGGTTACTTCTGTGAGTTCTGTTAGGGTCTGAGTCCCATCGAACAAATCTGCCTTTTGTGGGGAGATCACACCAATTGGCTGCTAAAATCAATGCATTTGCATTGGGAATGCGACCGATATTCGGTCACGCGGGATAGGGCGGAAAAGGCCTGGAAACATTAATTTAATGATGATTGTCGATAACCAGTAAGTAAGAAGTCCTCTTTATTTAATGCTTTCCGGTGGTTTATAGAGAAATATCAGTGAATTAAAACTGATAATTTCACTGTTTCAAACAGTGAAAATTATCAGTGAGAATTATCGATAATTGTCATTGTTTACTGTGAAATGACGTCATTTTTTTTTACGAAATGACGTCATTATCCCAGCAAAATTCGTTAGTTAAACTCTTGAACAATGTATATAAACTGTGAAAAATGCATTAAATAAAAAGAAAATTTGTTGGATTCGGTGGATTATCGACTTTTATTCACTCGTGATCATAGAAAACATATATTTTCACTCGTGGCTGCGCCACTCGTGAAAATATTATTTTCTATGATCACTCGTGAATTAAAATCGATAATCCACCGGATCCAACAAATATCCTCTATATATATCTCTACAACATTACTTTTTACCTTAAGACTCATCCTGTCAAAATGCAAAATATATTACCATGCTGCCAGGTTATGTTGATGTGTATATCGAGTCTAAAATTTGTTATTTGCAGATAATTTTAATGCATAATTTTCTTACAAATATGTCTGCAGGGCTTGAAATATTTATAATGCATAATAAACCAATCCATTGCTGAAGTTCTAGATGGACGAATTAAGGGGCTTCTTACAAAATTAAATCCAAACCATTATGTAAGCTGTGAATGGCTATTGAATCAAAAATTAGTTATTTTGCAGTTATTTTGTAGGCATGTTTTGTCTGGATATTGTTTTTTTGAAGGCCCTGCCTTGCCTAGCTATTTCTTTAAGGCTATTGAGTCACATATTAGTCAGTTTGAACGCATACTTTGCCTAGCCATTTTGTTTGAAGGCTATTGAGTCCAAAATCAGTCATTTTAAAGGCATGCTTTGCCTTGCTATTTTTTGCAGGCTATTGAGTACAAAATTCGTTATTTTGAAGGCATGCTTTGCCTAGCTATTTTTTGATAATTAAGGGGCTTCTTACAAAATTAAATCCAAACCATTTATAAAATATAAACAAACATACGGTCAGTATTCAAAATTTCTTAACCAAAAAGTAAAAAGAGTTTAACAATTGCTGAAGCATATGTGGCTTCATCCCCCAAGAATATACATCGTTCAAAGACGTTTTGGGTTATTTCTGTGAGTTCTGTTAGGGTCTGAGTCCCATCGAACAAATCTGCCTTTTGTGGGGAGATCACACGAATTGGCTGCTAAAATCAATGCATTTGCATTGGGAATGCGACCGATATTCGGTCACGCGGGATAGGGCGGAAAAGGCCTGGAAACATTAATTTAATGATGATTGTCGATAACCAGTAAGTAAGAAGTCCTCTATATATCTCTACAACATTACTTTTTACCTTCAGATTCATCCTGTCAAAATGCAAAATATATTACCATGCTGCCAGGTTATGTTGATGTGTATATTGAGTCTAAAATTAGTTATTTGCAGATAATTTTAATGCATAATTTTCTTACAAATATGTCTGCAGGGCTTGAAAAATTTATAATGCATCATAAATCAATCCATTGCTGAAGTTCTAGATGTACAAATTAAGGGGCTTCTTACAAAATTAAATCCAAACCATTATGTAAGCTGTGGTGGCTATTGAGTCAAAAATTAGTTATTTTGCAGTTATTTTGTAGGCATGCTTTGTCTGGCTATTGTTATTTTGAAGGCTATTGAGTCAAAAATTAGTTATTTTTAAGGCATGCTTTGCCTAGCTATTTTTTTTAAGGCTATTGAGTCAAACATTTTTTTTTTGAAGGCATGCTTTGCCTTGTTATTTGCAGATATTTTGAAGGCATGCTTTGCCTTTTGTTTACAGTTTACTGCTTCCGACTCCAAGCATGCGTCCGTCCGCCCTGCTGCCAAAGTTTATTGGCAGTGGCCTCCTGTCATCGCTGGCCCAGTTTCGAGGGGAGGGCTGTCATAGCTGGCCCTCCTGGTTTCGAGAGCAGGGTATAGATGGGCTGCTGGGTCAGATTTGTTGGGTGGCCATATGGCAATCAGTGCCGGATGGACGCTTTTTATCTGGCACATTTTTTGGGGAAATATGACTTTGTTGGGAGTGCTGATGGCCGTCACCCGGGGTCAGCACTCATATACAATTTATTTGTGCAGTTAGTTATTTGCAGTTAGTTGGGCTTGCCATGATCGCAGGTGGCCCGTGCGGCTTGGAGTCGAGACATTATATGCTAGAACCATTTTGTTAATTATATAAGGTCCTTTAATAAAGAGTAAAAATTCAGTTGAGTCTTATGTCCTATATTTAATGCGTGAAAACATATACGTTTGCCAATGTAATTCCAGATGGCAGTTTGGGTTAGTTGTTGGCCTCTACAATAATATGGTCTATTTCTAATGAATAGACCTATTTATTGTTGGGCCAATCTGCTAGGGTAGAATGTTAGTTACCTGAATGTTGGTGTTTTTTAACCGTAAGTAAAAGCAGCGAATTTAACAAAATAAAATTTCTTTCTCGCCATTATCTACATAATTAAAGGTCGTTGTAATTTTTCTCCCCTCCCACCCTATGGAAGGGAATATCCGCTAGTCCATTCATGTTGACAGATGACAATTACATATTGCTAAATGACAATTGCATTTTGCTTTATTGTATTTGTTACAAAATAATTGCGTCTTACTTACGTCTTTATGCTTGTTTCTTTGGAGCAGTATTAATGTCAAAATTGTAATGCGCATTATTACAAGCGTTTTATGCTTGTTTATTATCTTTAATGAACAATGTTATTCAAAAACTATTGAAATGTGTGTAAATGTACTTTTCTTTCGGTTATTTCTATTCCGCTTTTCAAGTGTTTTGTTATGATATCGTCTGTTTTAGATCGGCAATTTGCAATATTGCAACCGCTAATCGCCTAATGCTTAACTGTAAACCGCAATACGCTAAACCTCAATACGCTAAACTGAATTCGATAATGAAACTAAACTTGATGTCAGCTCTACTTAATGACGTAATCAAGCTATACATTTGCGTTCAGCAAGCTTTTTAATGTTTCACTCAGTTTCTTAAAAAAAAATGTTGCGGTTGTTAATTTTCGTATATAGATCAATTCTTAATAGAAATGAAATTATTGTAATTCGAATACATTGATTCCAATATTGAGTGACGTGCGCAAAACATGTTGGTCGACATTTTCTTAGGGACAGACAGTCACAAAGTTTTTATAAATTCTAAATACTTGGAGGACGATAAAGTGTTCAAAATGTGGTGCAATTTATCCATAACTGTCTACTTAATATTAACTGTGCAGTGACCGTTTGTTCAGAAATCATCGGATATTGGAGATACTTGATTGACTTTATCACTGGCTGACCATGCTGACACTGAGTGACAGTGACGCCTGTTTTCGCGAGCATCATTCGGACTAAACCAGTTCTGACATCGATCGGTTAACATGTGGACCAATTAAGGTATTGCATGTGACGTCACAACCGGAACCGCCGCCATTTTGAAGGGCTTCCCTGTTCTAAAAATTGACATCGATACACTTGAGCAAATTTGAATCTTACAATAGCAAATATGGTCGTTAAATGTTCTATTTTGGGTTGTACAAATAGAAAAGATCGTGAGAAAGAGCTAGAGTTTTACCGCTTGCCTGCAGTAATCACAAATCAGGGTGAAGGCTGTGAAAAACTAAGCAATGAACGGCGCCGAGTATGGCTGGCAAATATCGGCCAGGACTTCGAAAATAAGAATCTACAGAATGTCAGAGTCTGTTCTGCGCACTTTGTGAATGGTCAGCTTCGTTATTTTGCACTTGCTGGTATAAAATCCTTCATATATACACAAAAACTCGGCAATTTGCCTGATTTTACCACCATTTAATGCTCGATTACCCAACCCACTTAATTTACCCTATGACTTCAAATGTCATTAAAACATCACAAAGGCTGCAGGAAACATGTCCATGGGATGTTTTCCTGTTGTTGTTTTTTTAAGACACACTTCATTACTGTAAGATATATTTTCTAACGTATTATTAAAATGAGTTTTTGTTGATATGAAAATGATTTATTAAAATTGTATTTCTATATTTCAGGAAAAAAGTCGTATCTCCATGACAGTCTGTCACCCGACTGGGACGCCACGCTGAAACTTGGTAAGAAACGGCATGCGTCAGAAACTGCTTCAGATAGGTATGACATAATGTTAGACCGAAAGAGGCGAAAGTCTAAGATAGATGAATCGGTTGCTGTTGCGGTCGAAGAAGAAATGGCGAATGACGGGTCACCTGAGGAGGCTGGAATGTATTTCCAAACCGACATCGACAAAGACCTTATGGACGCTATGCAGTCAGAGTTGCAGCAGTTACGCACAGAGAACACTGATTTCAAAGATAGGGTCATGTCGTTTGAAACACAGTTTTCCATGGACTACTTTAGGGACAATGATGAGAAGGTCAAGCACCTCAAAAGACTACAGACTTACACGACTCTAGTGATTCTCTACCAATTTCTTGAACCATTTCTCCCGACAAGTTTGATTATGAACAAGTTCAAGGTGATGACCCTTACCCTAGTGAAATTACGCTTAAACCTATCAAACATGTTCTTTGCCTACGAGTTCGAGACCAATCAGTCAACCATTTCGCGATTACTGACATCAACTCGTTTCGCTTTGTACAAACGTATGAAAAAACTAATTAAATGGCCTGAACGTGAAACTTTACAGAAAACGATGCCAATGGAATTTCGCAAGAACTTTGGAAATAAATACGCTGTGATTATAGACTGTTTTGAAGTAAATGTCGAGAAACCAACTGGACTGAGAGCTAAAGCCGAAACGTGGTCTTCTTACAAGCACCATCATACGATTAAATTTCTGATCGGTATAACACCACAGGAAACTGTTTCGTACATATCAGATGCCTGGGGTGGGCGCGTAAGTGACAAGTACATTACAGAACATAGTGGATTTTCAGATAAATTGTAACCAGGAGATCTTGTTTTAGCTGACCTAGGGTTCGATGTCAGCGACAGTGTTGGATCTGTTTGCGCGCAAGTTAAAAATTCCAGCATTTACGAAAGGGCGAGACCAGTTGTCACCGCTTGATGTCGAGGCCACTCGAAAACTGGCACATTCAAGAATTCATGTGGAACGTGTCATCTGATCAGTACGACAAAAATATACAATACTGAATGGCTCTTTGCCATTTAATTTCTTGATGAACAAAGACTCAAACGGGAAAACAGTCACTGATAAACTGGTCACAGTGTGTGTGGGCTTGTGAATCTATGTGATTCTGTTATTGACTTTAATTGAACAGTAACTGTATAAAGATGATTGTAATGGTATTTTTAAAATCACTGTTAGTGTATTCAGTAAACAACAGTTCATGTCGATAGGGGGAAGTTGTTGCTTACTTGTAGAGAAACCATTATATGCTACTGGTACAACATCTATGATTAGTATGAACATCAAAAACACATATGTATGAATATATGAATTTAATCGGTAAATAAGTGAGACTGATGTATATAAATAATAAAGAAAACATTTATTTTTATGTATAAAACAAAACGTTCATACTTAGAAAACTATTTACATCTATTTTACAAGCAGTAGTTGAAAATGCTATACATTTACCATTTCCAGTCAAATAAGCACCAATTAAAATGCTCTTTCAGCTATTATACTTGAAATTTGTTACTTAGATTAGTGGAACATCTAGACAACATATATATGATCTACTATTGTATTAACACAGTATTTCATTTATTTACATGTAATTTTGGGCACTTATTAAAATGTAGCTTTAGTTTTGTACATGACTTTACTTCTTTCCAAGTCTTTGTTTCTTGCACTTTGGTAGTTTCCTGCAGTCGGGACAGTACCACTTTCCGCGAGGAGATTTGTCAATTTTTACACAAGCATAGTGGAACCACTCTATTTCACAGTCTGAGTTGTCACACGCGATCATTTTCCCATGTTCCCCCTGCTCACAGTAACAAAACACTTCGTCCCCAAACTAATTAACTGTTAGTTTCTTATCGACAGGCTTATTTCCACTATCTGCTGTGATATTACTGTCCACAGGTGTGAGTGGTGATCTGTTGTATTTCGTTGCGACTTTGGAAAAGAACTTTCCAACTAGTTCAGGCAGGACGGCAGACACAAAGATTTGTTTAGAGCTGGCGCACATTTCACTCCAGAGTTCACTATCAACACTATTTCCTCTATGTGCAATTCCTTCTCTGTCCAAACTACAAAGTATCCCCTTTCCGCTTGGCAACAACCCATTTGTGTTTGAACCTGGAAAAAGTAATCATGTTTATGATTCAATCTAAGTACACCGTTTACATTCTCCAAGTACTTGCAATTGTCCACAGTCTCTCCCCTTACGCAAAATGGGCACTTTATTTCCACTGGCACTGTGCCGCAACAATCACATGTGAATAGCCCGTTTGGAAAGGCTCCAATTAAAGGGTTCTAAGTCGAAATCATGAACCCAACATCTTCAATTCGACTGTTCTCATGTACGGTAGACATAACCTAAAGAAACTAGTCACGAGCGATTTTTTCATGTTCACATCCCCATTTCGTTGCTGCATTACTAAATTTCACAGAGTCCGGGTAACAGATTCCTTTAATTAAAGTCTGGGCGGGATTCGCTTAGTCTGTGTGACAGAAGAATTTCATTCTGGAAGCAGTAATCCGGCTGGCACGGAAAGAGTTCCAAAGCTTACTCTTGCTTTGTTCTCTGGTGTTGAACTCAAAAGCGGCACTCTGTTCCTTGGTACAAGTTACACTTATTTTTTCACAGTGATCTACAAGTTCCTTGTAGTTCATGTCGAAGCACTTGTCATCCCTTAATTCTGAGAAGACTTGAGGGAAATCAGTGTTTACTGCTGTAGGTATGAAATTGTCACAATAAGGTTCAACAATTGCAAGAACGGCAGACTTAGCACCTGATTCAAACAGTTTCTGGTAAAGAATGTTCATTTCATCATCTGACGCTTCTGGCACTTTATCTTCCCTCGGATTTGATCCTGGTGTCTTCGGAGTACGCGTTACAGGTGTTGATGGTGGTACAGAGGGTCCAGGAGTTGCGCCTACACATGGTGATGTAACAGCATCGAGAGTGGCGGTGAAGTTTCTTTTTAAGGTTTTCGCTGACGTAAAGTCTATTTCCTGTACCTTTTTATACTCCACAGTTTTCATGGCAGACGGCAACAACCAATAGGCTTTTTCATCAGTCACAGTCTTCGAGTCCCTAATCCGTACTGTTGCGTCAACTGCAAAAAGGAGAGCAGCGATGTGTGTATAGGCCTCGCCTAACCCAGCCATACACGTGCAGTGGGCACCCAACACCTGTCCGGTCTTTCGCTTATGATCCAGGGTCTCAGGGGTTTTTCGCTAAGTCGCTGAGAATGGAGGACCTAAAAAAAGATTAAATAATGCTTTATTGATATAATTATTCGTACAATTGATACATACTTACTCAAAAAGGAAAGACACGAGACGTTACATTTTCCATGTTCTCTTACATTATCAGCGATGTTTTGTCCTATTGGGAAAAGTACCCGTACCGGTCCAATTGGGAAAAATTGAGTCGTGAAAACATCAAAATTGGGAAAAATTGAGTCGTGAAAACATTGACTTTAGGAAAAATGCGTCGTGAAATCTTTAAAATTAATTGGGAAATTAGTGTATTTGATTTTTTGCTAACAAATACCTTAAAATTGAGAATAACTGATGTCAAATTGTTAATATTATATTTACTTAGGTTCTAGCCATAGAGCTGCATAAGTAAATTAATTTCATTAAAAAAAAATTCATTAAGTTTATTTAAAAAAAAATATATTTCATGCAGCCAGACTTGAAGACTTAAACACAACATTAGCAACAAGGCTATAGTCCAATGTTGAATATTTAATAAAATTTTATTGGGTATGTGAAGTTTATGGTGCAAAATTTCAACATATTTATCTTTGCAGCGACAACTGTGTATTGTTGCACACAACAGATGCTCTGTCCCTGACCCATCCATTTACAAACTGGTTGTACGCATCTAACCCCTTATAACTCTTCAGTTCATCCTTTGTGTACTCACTTGGAGACCAAAGCAAGTAATTTACAATGTCAATGTACGTGACAGGTGGCAACAATGATACGTCAGTAGACCACGACACGATTTCATATGGATCACACCCGCCGAGAATTTTCAGTTTCAAATCGTACCGCACTTTCTCCTCATTACCGAGTCCATCTCTATACAATAACTTAGTGGAATCACTCTCGGCGTCGTTAATCTTTCTCTTGGACATATTTAATGCGTAAAAAGCACCGGTAATCTATAATTAATCATCAATTTGTGTATATGCTGTTAGACAGTTCTTTGTTTATTTCGGAAGACCTTAAAAATGGCCGACTTCCGGTTTACGAATGGGAAATAACAGGTGCGTGCAAGACCTCAATGTGAGTACATTTACAAGTATGTGATTATTATTTTAGTTTGATCATTATATTCTAAGTTAAATTTTAAAGTCGCCACAGAAAAGTTTTGAAATGGTAAAAGTAATCGATAATCACGAGCCGCTGACACTGGAAAGTCACACGGTTTGGCGATATTTCAACAAAAATGACACGATTTGCGATGATGAGTAAGATACATAAATGTACGATAAGCCAATTATTTATTTACTTATATAATCTACTCAGTTTTCAGCTTTCTTAAAATGAACGAAAATACATATTGACACGTTTTATGTCTATTTTCTATAGGGGAAAATCGAGGATGTCCAAGGGGAACTCGAGGACCATACCATCAGCGCCAGGCGAAAAAGTCCTCCTCCTTATTTTCCTCTGCTTATTCGGAAGGTGTCTAGTGACGAGGACGACGTCTTTGCTATGACGATCTCATAGCGCCTCAGCCAGAGTAGCCGCAATCAAATATCGGAGGATGAGACTCGCGAGATCTGCCTAGTTTTTGCAGAGCAGATAGCTGAGTCAGTCGACACGGTAAAACAGTGTCCATCTTAGATGTACGTGATAAGCGTAAACCTATAGATAGTGCAGCTCTCGGGAAAATAACTCCGTGAGAAACTATGTAACATTGAGAAACGCAAGTTGCGAAAGTCTCAAGGAATTTGTTATTCTTGAGTTCATGTTACCTTTGTCTGCTGACAGTACTGCTTTTTGTACCCAGGAAACTGTTGTATATATTATGTTGTTATTTTCTCGTTGTATTTATGTATTTCTGTGTCCAGTACTGGTTCTACCCAGGAATGTGCCTTTATGATGTTGTAAATAGTGTGTAAATATTAATACGTTTACTTTGTAGGTACTGGTTTTACTGGTTCTACTAACCCTACCAATGAAACTTGATTATGTTCTTGTTATATTCATCTGTCAAGTACTGGTTCTACACAGAAACGTGACTTTATTATATTGTAAATTTGTTGTAAAATTAATGTGTACACTTTGTTAGTACTGATTCTACTAACCCTACCCAGGAAACTTAATTATGTTCTCGTTGTATTCATGTATTTCTGTGTCCAGTACTGGTTCTACCCAGGAACGTGACTTTATTATATTGTAAATAGTGTGTAAATATTAATATGTATACTTTGTAAGTACTGGTTCTACTGGTTCCTCTAATCCTACCAAGGAAACTTGATTATGTTCTTGTTGTATTCATGTTTTTCTGTGTTTAGTACTGGTTCTACACAGAAACGTGACTTTATTATGTTGTAAATTTGTTGAAAAATTAATGTGTACACTTTGTAAGTATTGATTCTTCTAACCCTACCCAGGAAACATTATTATATTCTCGTTGTATTTTTTTTTCTATGTCAAGTACTGGTTCTACACAGAAATGTGACTTTATTACGTTGTAAATGTGTTGTAAAATTAATGTGTACACTTTGTAAGTACTGATTCTTCTAACCCTACCCAGGGACTTTATTATGTTCTCGTTGTATTCAATTTTTCCTGTGTCAAGTACTGGTTCTACTGATTCTACTAACCCTACCCAGGAAACTTGATTATGTTCTCGTTGTATTCATGTATTTCTGTGTCAAGTACTGGTTCTACCATGGAACGTGACTTTATTATGATGTAAATATGTTGTTAAATTTTTTTGTCTGAAACTATTACAATTATTACACACAACACTTACACAACAGTGTTATAATATTACAGACACTCACTTGTTGTTATCGATATTGCCTTGAGCTAAGCGAAAAGACTTTAAACGCAACATTGCGAACGAACTTGCAATATTATTTAAGGGCTAAATGTATCCGATAATTAATACAAAAATCTTTATCCGCAACACTTAATGACTGATTGACTTTATAAGTGACAGAGTGAGTGACTTAGTGATTGAGTGACTGACCGAGAGTGGATGAGTTATTGAGGGAATGACTGAGTGTTTGTCTTTATGACGTGTTGTCGCTCAACACGAATATAAAATCCGTCTCAAAAACAAAGCTGCAATTAAAAGGTTATAAATGTACAAAGGTTACCCACCCCTTGATTTTTATTCCGCACTATGTAAATACATATGGGAAAATATGACGACAGCTCCATTATTTTTTAACGGATCAAGATGTCGCAAAAATTCCAACGCATACATGCTCATGACGGCATATGGATTTACACGTATAATTGTTTCATTTGGAGAATAATGGTTTTATGTAAAAAAAAAAACACCCACATGCTACTAAGTCAAGTAATGTCCATGTGTATTTTTATAATCACATGGTATCCTTCGATACGTCTACCTTAAAATAGCAAGAAGTATCGTTGAAACGATGGATGCTCCCCTTATGTTCATAATAAAGTAAACAGGTATTAATAATAATAAATGAAAATAAAAGTATAGTAATAGTATACACTCACTCCTTCTTTAAAATGGAACTCTATAACACTGTTCACTAAAGTACATGACCTTGAGAAAATCTTTTATTAGCCTCGGTGACCTTGAACCCAGTGACCACAAACCTCATCAAAAGGTAGAGGTCCATACAAGGTACCGACATGCCAAATATGTAAGAGACCGGTAAAATATTGAAGGCGCTATGAGAAACTGTAACAAATGTGTGACGGAAGGAAGTAAAAGGCCCAGTCTCACTATGATGCCGGTGTGGACGACCGGGATGAACCGGGGCTCCGGGAAAGTATTAAAATGTTTAATACCTCCGGGAGTCACCGGGAAGGACCGGCAACGACCGGTGCGGCACTGGGAACAACCAGGACGGCAGCGGGAACAACCGGGACGGCACCGTAGTTCCACCGGGGCCCATGCAGACCCTGGCAGAGCTACGGCAACGCACCGGTTGTCGCCGTTGGTGCCCCGGTGAATGCCGGCAGAGTCCCGGTATAGCTACGGTACATCGGTAAACCGGCGCTCTGCCGGGACGCCACCGGCATTCACCGGGGCTCCGCCTGGACATAACCGGCGACGTTCGTGGATAAAAGGGGCGTTGCCGTAGCTCTGCCGGGGTCTGATGCCGGTATAGGCCCTGTGAGTGCCGGTGGAGTTACGGTATACCGGGGCTATGCCGGGACGCTGCCGGCTTTCACCGGGGCTCCCCCTGGGCATTACCGGCGACAACCGTGGCTCTGCCGGTTCTTTACCGGGATAAACCGTAGTTAGTCCGGTGTTGACCGGGACTCTGCCATGTTGTTGACCGGCTTCAACCGAGGTAGCACCGGGAAATAGTGTGACCGCGTTAAAAAATTTCTACGCCATCATCCTGGTTCTCGCCGGTCAATCGGCGTTGGCAAACCGGGATGGACCGGGGCTTTACCGGCAATAGTGAGACTGGCTACTAAATGCTCCACCGAAAATTTTCGGGGATCATAATTAGCTTACGAGATTTACGGCAAACAACCATGCCTATCTATGTTTTCGTTAAAAATCGAGCGGTCTATGAAATGAATCATTAAACAAAAAAAACTTACATTTATATCACCGCTCGTCAAGACGAGTAAAGTAACTCCATGCTACAACTGACAAACTTGACAAACTTGAAGGGCGACAATTTACGTCGATACCGTTTCAGGAACAGCTAGCTATGACAAGTATTATTTTTATTCGTATTCGAATTGCAGTCAAGCGTATTACGGTTTATCGTTTAGCATTAAGCATAAGCGGTTTACAACATTGCCCAAAACCATATGGACAGTATTATAATATCAAGAAACAAGTTTTAATATTCAGTTTAGTTTCGTTAGTTGCAGTCAAGCGTTAGACATAAGGCACTTTGCGGTTTATAACATCGCGCATTACAATTTTGACATGAATGGACTGGCGGATATTCCCTTCCATACCACTCAACCCATGTATTTTGTTATTTCAAAGTATCTGTTCTGTCACACTTTAATGTGTCCGTTATATTTAAAAAAAAATGGTTATGCTTAGGGTAAATAAGTTAATATGTTCAATGTAAGCTTTAGGTTTTATTTTGCCTGTCCACATTAATTTTACCAACATAAGAGGGAACTACTTGTTTTGGTTACTAGAATCGGCCTTAGTAATTTACATCTTCTGCTGGTTGAGTTGCGTTTTTCAGGTGCGGTGTAGAAGCAGACCAAACGTCGTGTAGAGGTCGGTCACGACTCCGCCTCCTATGGTGCAGTTGGAACGCCTCGGGTTTTTCGACAGTCGCTTGAAGATAACAGTTCCGTGGGGCAATCAGTGCCGGATGGACGCTTTTTATCTGGCACATTTTTTTGGGAAATATGACTTTGTTGGGAGTGCTGATGGCCGTCACCCTGGGTCAGCACTCATATACAATTTATCTGTGCAGTTAGTTATTTGCAGTTAGTGGCCCGTGCTGCTTGGAGTCGAGACATGATATGCCACAACTATTTTTTAAGTTATAAAAGGTCCTTTAATATAGAGTAAAAATTCAGTTGAGTTTTATGTCCTATATTTAATGCGTGAAAACATATACGTTTGCCAATGTAATGCCAGATGGCAGTTTTGGTTAGTTGTTTGCCTCTACAATAAACACCTTTTGTATAGCGGTGATTGTTAGATTTTGGGTTGGTATGAAATACACGACTAAGTCAATTATATTTAAGGACATATTACTTTCTGAAATGATTGAAAATGCTTTAAAAATGGATACCAATTTTTCTGCTACCTTTATACCTGTGATTTAAAATTAGTTATATATCAGTCACCACTTGAGTTTACAATATTAAACTGCATACTAAAATTGAATATGTCCATTAATTAGTTCTATGACCTGTGAAACAATAGCCAATTCGCTGTGCGTCCAAACACAAATTGCAGACCAATTTGATCCAAACTTTTTTGTTCACACGTAAAAATGAACATCTGAAGAACAAAGTCTTAGAGAATTGTAATGTAATTTACCCCCGTTGAGAAGAACAGCCCCTAATTAACACGTCTCACACTAATGACGTTCGGTATCGCCATTTTGTTCATTCATAACAAAATGTAAACAAACCAGCATGGCTCGAAAATGAAACTAAAAAACATTTGTGCACATCAAAACTACTCACATTTACGAAATATTAACTGTTATGAAAAATGCATACCTTGAAATGAACGATCACAACATATTTCTCAGCTATGACGCCTAAATAAACACGATGAAAAATTGACATGACGATGGTTTTCCATTTTTACAACCGTATAACTGTATTAGTACGCCGCACGCATCACGAACGATAACTCTGTATGTTGTTGTTGTTGTTATTTATACAAAAACACTATAAATGTGAAAAATACATCATGCATACAGGTTTTTCTGATGTCTATTTGCATTTTATTCGTAAGAGACTGAAATTAATATCCAAAAAACACAAATATAACTGCTTTCCAATTTTTTGTTGAAATATTTTATTTTCTTGCACGAACATCCGGGTTTTTTAAATGTATGTCATTCGGTCCACTTCCGACGATGTTAACAACAGTCATTAACAAGTGTTATCGACAAATTGGTGTTGCTGAGTTAACCTGTTGTTGATCAAGGTAAATTAATCATTGAATTACGTTTATTAAATAATATAAACATTTTTATAGCAATCGTTTAATTCTTTTGTGTTTCGATGGTTCGATATACATAAGGTAAGTTTCACCATGTATCATAACGTAAAATTACGTGAATGAAAATTGAGGAAAGCATGGTGGATCATACGTGTCACAGTGTGTAGCGTATTCGACTAAGATATTGTTTAGTGCTTTAAACTTCTTTTTTGTGTACTCTTGTGTGTTACAATTGTTTTAATTATGGCTGTAATGAAAAAGGGAAAGTCTGGAAGAAATAGAAGGTTGTTTGGACAACCTGTTGGCCGCAACAGTCAAAAGAATAAGAGAAAACAGTCAGCTTTATTTCGCCACATGAAAGAAAAATACAAAAATGGTGTTGATAAACATGTAAGTCCATATCAAATAGTGACAATTACAAATACTTGTGGAACAAAGTTGGTAGTGCGTCGCATAAGATGCAATTCTGCGGGAGCAGCAGGCTACTAAAGAGTGGTAAGAATAAATTGAAATTTAAAATGAATAAATACAAAAAAGAATTGACAGGTAATCGTGTGATTAATTTAGATTGTTTGCAAGAACATATATCTAGCATTACAGCGCATGTATGTTTGTGTCCCAAAGCAATTATTTGAAAGCCCCATGACTCTTAAATATGAAAAATGCAAGAGTGGACTTTTTTGCATTGTGATGGCCATATGTGCTGGATGTAACAAACAAAGAGTTCAAACTGGAAACAAGTAAAAGACAGGGTAATGGACTTTTCGACGTTAATGTTAGAGCTGTTTGGGGAACTATGGCAAGTGGAGGAGGGGCAACTGACCTGCAAGAACAGCTAAGCACTTTAAATATACATCCTTTAACAACAAATATGTTTTCTAGCTTGGAACACACTATTGGTGAATGGTGGTCAAAGTCCATTAAAGATGAAATGTTGAAGGCTGGTGCAGAAGAGAGGCGTAAAGCTATTGAAAAGGGGCATTTTCATGAAGGAATCCCCTATATTACTGTCATTTGTGATGGTGAGTGGTCCAAAAGGACACACAAACACACATACAACGCATCAGGTGGTGTAGCTGTTATTTTCGGGGCAGAAACAAAGAAACTATTATACATTGGTGTCAGAAATAAATATTGCATATTGTGCTCTAGGGCAAAAAACATGAATACTGAAGTTAAACCACATCAATGTTTTAAAAACTGGCATGAAAGTTTCCAGGCAATGGAAACAGATATCATAGTTCAGGGCTTCCTTGAAGCAGAATCAACACATGGACTGAGATACATTTACATGATAGGGGATGGAGACAGTTCTGTGTATACCCAACTTCAAGAACAAATTCCTGTATGGGGTAAAAGTATACAAAACCTGGAATGTGCAAACCACACGTGCAAATGCTTAAGAGCAAACCTGGAAAAGCTTGTGGCTGAAAAACCTCACCTAAAAGGAAAAGGAAAACTAACAAAACTGAATCGGGTAAGGCTCACAACCGCTGTGAGATGCGCTATAAAAATGAGATCTTCCGAAAATGACTCTAAACAATTGAAAAAAGACATTATAAACTCTATATATCACATTTAAGGCTTTCATGATAAATGTAGTAATTTCTGCACCAAGAAGATTGAAAAAGAAAACATTGACAGTGTTGAACAATTAACTAATGAAAATGGAGATAATGATTATTTTAATGAAATTATAGATGAACAATATGAATTTTGGAAATTGCCTTCACATCTTGAAATGGAAAACAGCCGAAATGCATTAAAGAAACAGTGTCAAAAGGCGGAACTAACAGAAGTAGTAAGGGATGTGCAAGTATTTTTAAACCGAATTGCAAACAAAAGTGATCGTTTTTTTTTAATTCAAAAATGATGAACATGGTAAACCATATAGCTTTAATATTTTTTATGCAACTAATTCTTGACATTTATAATTCCTAAATGTATTGTTATTTGATAATTTGACAATGCTATATTAAAATTCAATGGAAAGATTAAGTAACAATTGAACAAAACTGAGAAAAGTATGTTTGACTATGTATGTAATTAATATTTTGGGATCTGTTTTGAATTCTTTATAAATTTATATTATGAATGAACTAATGTTATATCTGAATTACTAAGAGATTGTAAAATGCAATGATTAATTAGGTTGTGTATTATTGTTAACTAGGTTTAAATAAACATTATTTATAATGGTCAGGTCTTTTAAATAAATTATTTAAGTTTCACCACTTTTAAATAAATCATTTCAGTTACACCTCTTCGAAATATATTATACTAGTTGCACATATTTTAAATAAATTATTTTTTGTATTGAAATTGGTTTAAGGGTTACTGGTCAGATAGAACCTTCGTCCTTATTATACCTGGAAAACAAACAATTATTCTATTTGGGAAAAGTAGATACAAACTTTGGAATATAATGGTACAATTTGTAAGACATATTTGACAGTGGTATTTCATTTGCTTAAATTATGTAATTGCTAGTTTTCTTACCTGATCCAATTTTACAGCAATTTAAAACAACACAAGGGTCCATATCTATTGAGATAGAATTTCAGTTTGTACAGTGATATTTTTACATGCAAGTCCTGCGTCCTGGACTCACAAAAACCTATGGGAATGTAAAGTTTTGATTTAAATTGTATGCGAGACCCAAAAATGCATTGAAATTTCACAAAAATAATATCGTTTAATATTTTGACTTATTCTTTCAATTAAGGACTCATAGGTTGAAATTTCACAAAAATAATATCGTTTTATATTTTGACTTATTCTTTAAATTAAGGGACTCATAGATTTGCAAGTTATCGAGTCCCAGGACTCAGATGAGAAAATTTGTATAAATATCACCATTTGTATTTGCATTTGGAATGGAAGTAGTTTTTTCTTGCATCAGTTATCTAAACAAAAACCCTGTCCCATGAAAAATGTCTTTGTATGCGCAGAATTTCATTGGTGTTTCCATGGATACCAATGCAACGTTTATAGTTTCCTATTCTTAAGTAGTATTACATGTAATTACATGTATAAAATATTATAAATTTGTATGCTATGGATTTATTTCTGCATTTATCGGTTAAATAAAATGAATGTATTCACTTATTGTATTGATCTGAAAATAAATATTTTTTTGTTTTTGTGTTTTAATAGGAATTTCTAAAGCAGCCTTTTTTTACTTAAATTGTGAAAAACTGCAAAAATCTTTGTTACACGTTCAATATACCAGGAAGCTTCTCAATTGTGTCCATGTACCCTATCTGGACGACACTTTTCGCCTAAACTTGATTTTCGGTGAGGAGTGACTTTCTTGAAACTAAAAATACCATAAAAGCGCAAAGTGTCGTCCCTGATTAGCCTGTGCGGACTGCGTAGGCTAATCTTGGATGACATTTTACGAACATGCATTAAGCCCCGTTTTCTCAGAACAGGACTCATATATACATGAGGTAGTTTGCCAACATAATGAATATGTTGCCCAGCTCTTGCCACGTGGAGGCCACCTCTTGTAAGAGCCAAATTTTGAAAAAAAAAAGCCGAAATAGTCCCAAATATTTAAGCAAGAAATAATAAAAAAATAACCCGAAATAGTCCCATTTGTATAAACAAGAAATTAAATATTTGCAGCTGTTTGTAATGAAATAAAACTGCACAGCTTAAGATAAGCTTGTCTGTCAATGATTATGTTACCCTCAATTTCAAATCAGATTATGATTATAGAAAGTAATGATATGTAAAAAAATCCAGGACATACACCGGCATATGGGACGCAATGTGTATATAAATTTATGGTACATAATAACTAATAAGTGGTACATAATATAAAAACATAGAATAAAAAATGGATAAACTATATATACAACTATGTTACATATACATATGCAAAGAAGGTAGTAAATTTAGAAAAAAAGATAGATTAAACAAAATTAAAAAAACGATACAACTATGTTACATAGACATATGCAAAGATAGTAGTAAAATTAGAATCAAAGATAGAAAGATACAATAAAAAAATGAAAAAAATATATATACAACAATGTTACATATATATATATGCAAAGAAGGTAGTAAAGTTAGAGTAAAAGATATAAATATAGAATACAAAATTAGAAAAATAAATATATACAACTATGTTACATATACATCTGCAAAAAAGTTAGAAAAGTTATATAGTTCAAGATCATGATTATAATAACAAATGTGAACAATGATAAAAAACAGGTATGATTATCATTAAAATGTGTAAAAAAATCTATAATACGGGGCATTTAAATCGTGTTTCATTTATTTTCGGAAATAAAAATATACGGAATGCACAGGTAAACTATCAGTGAGTTTTAATTACAACACAACTGATCGAAGGTGTTAAAACTGTTATCTTATTAGCGAGGTGTTTATTAAATCGCATCCGTTTACACACAATAGAAACGCAAATATATATAGAGAGAAATTGAGTGCTTTTCGGTCTTCACATGAAGTGCTTTTCGATTGGAATATTGCCGATATTTATCCAATTGCGGGCATTAATACCTCATAATAAACACAAGGTAGTATAAATATGCATGAAATATAACCATTTATAACTAATTTAATCTGTTTACACACAATAGACACGCAATTTTTCATATATATAGAGAGAGAAATTGAGTGCTTTTCGGTCTTCACATGAAGTGCTTTTCGGTCGGTATATTGCCGATATTTACCATTTTGGGCACAATGTAGTATAGACATACACTCATATAACCATTTATAACTAATTAAACCCGTTAACACACACTAGAAACGATATATTGCATCTATATAGAGAGAAATTGAGTGCTTTTCGGTGCTATTCGGTGCTTTTCGGTGATTCTATGGACAGCTGGCCAAAGATCACAGAACAGGCCACATTTATTTAGCTTGGATTGTACTCTCTTAACTGCCACTAAGGTTAGGCAAACCTGAAGACTATTTTCAGAAAATATTCTTACATGATTATATATCTGAATTCATATAGATCTAAACTATGTTTTCTCATAACGCTTGGATTGATTTTTACTATTAAAACTATTGCTTACGACAGACGCCAAGCCACCATTCCACTGTTTCCCTACCATCGAATCCACTCTACAGAAAAGCCATCAAATACAGCCCCGTGAATTCAGCATCCATCATAAAGATTCCACGAATTGCAAAGAAAGACCCTCCAACTACTTGCTTCAAACTTTATTGTACAGATTTAAACGTTTATTTTCTTAGATTAGAAATAATAAAAAGGAGAAAAATTACAACGACCTTTAATTGTGTAGATAATGGCGAGAAAGAAATTCTATTTTGTTAAATTGGCTACTTTTACTTACGGTTAAAAAACACCAACATTCAGGTAACTAACAAACTACCCAAGCAGATTGGTCCAATAATAAATAGGTCTATTCTTTAGAAATAGACCAGTATTTCATGCCAACCCAAATTTTAACTATCACCGCTATACAAAAGGTGTTTATCGCGGTTACGACCCAATTAAGACGAACACGTGAAATGTTAAATTGAAAGCAATTATCCTGCTTAAATGTAACACATTCAGTAAATAAGATGTTCGGTTTACTTTAAAAAAGTTATGAACGTTTTAAAACATCTGGGGGGCTTATATCCTAGCGTGTACTTTTTTGAAGTGGCTAATGTCCTAGGAGCTTATGTCCTAAAGGCTTATGTCCGAGGGGCTTATGTCCTAGAGGGCTTATGTCCGTACCCCACTTGAATCATAGTTTATTTTAAAACTGATAATTATTGCATGATATTGTTAATGTTATGTACAAGTTTTCACGTTTTTGGATGTTGTTTATGTGTGTACCAAGCATCATAAAAACCACAGTGCATATTAAATCTTCTTACGTATCATTTTTAAGCCAAAATATTTATTTTTCATGATTCTAAATTTTCGGACATACGGATTTTCGGACAGTCAGTTAAATAGCGATATTTTATAAGATTTTGGCCCTGTTTTTGCTTATCTGGTGACACTTCGATCATGCATGTTTACAACCGGATTAAAGTAATAAAACTTGGCAGAATCATGCCTAAGGGCAATCGGCCATTACATTTGCGTAATTGGGTAAATCACCTTGCAAACCTGTAGCAATGGTTCATTCCAACAGCATTTGAAATGAAATCGTATTAAAAAAGCAAAATGTTTATTGTTTTTACTTTTAATACATTATTTCAAGTGATTGCAAAGATGTTAAGTTGTATTTTTACAGCACAGAACGAAGAATACAACACAATACAATTATTGTTTTGAGGTATCATTTCTACTTCAATTATAATTGACAAACGAACATAACACCATTGTCTCTAAATATTTTTCTTATTTAAATTTTCGAACGCGAAAAACATTTTTTTTTAAGTAACCGGAAACTTAGAATAATGACGGTACATAGTAAAAGCATAGTTGTTTGAACCATTAGTAAATAAAAAATAAAAAATGACACAACTTATTTTTCCCTAAACTATAAGTGATAATATGGATAAACAATTGAAAATACATTAAGTCAATTGCGCTGATTACTCGTTATTGAAATATTTCAGTGCCACTTAAAGGTCATCTTATTAAAAACATAATGTATGGTATGCCAATATATTGTGAGACTTGAATACCTAATGTGGAAATACAAAATAATGATACTAGTAATGCAACAACAACAATCACATCTATTCAAGCGCAATCAGCAAACTGCTACAGCTGTGTATTTTTTGCTGCTTTCTAAAGATATAGAACACATGTATAAATAAGTTTGTGCTTATAGATTCAGATAAACGTCAAATCATTAAGCGTGCTTTGAATTGAATATAATTTTAATTTATATTTAAAAGTTTTGCTGCTCTGTTGATAAATAGCAACGGCATTTTATTTATATTTCAACACATCTTCCGACCGTACGGTGTTGTCAGCCATTTTAAACTTTTCTGCAGGATGTAAGCGTTTGTTGTTCACCAGGCTTTACCTTTGAAAAAAATTGCAACAAAATCCAATCTGGTACGACATACTGACTAGGATACCAACACAGTTTCTGAGTAAAATGAAAGGTTTGATATTAGCTACGAGAAAACTTGCTTTATAACATGAGTATGCATCTACTATCTAGAAAAATGTACACGTTTCTCTTACATGAGCACATAGAATTTCATCATTAATAGTTCTTGCTACCATAACTTTAAATATCGCTTTTATGATTTTTGACCGGCGCGAATTTAAAGTTATGGACCAACCCCATGAGGAAAGTCAACCAGAAATTCCCGAAAAGTTGACAGTAACAAAGACCGGTCCAAAACAGCTTTTACATGCAGTATTGGCCCAAATAAACCACTTGATCGGAAAGATTGACATTTTTCACATTAAACTGATATATTCTTTCACAAAATACTATCTTAAACATTTAACATTTAACTTTTCTACTCTAACATATCGAAAAAAAACAGCGATGCGACAGACACGCTTGAAATGCGAATCTCCCGAGATTTTACGCTCATAGGACGTTATTTCTATTTTTAGTTACATACCATGTGCTTAAGTGTTTTCAAATTCAGAATGACATTTCCCGGTATTTTAAATTATTCTTGCTTGTTTTGTAAACAAATTGTAGTGTAAATACAAACTCAAAGTAAAAAATATTTAAAATTACCTGATTCACTGTGAAATCAGTCTTTCAATCCACCAGACGTAAGTAATTTATCACAAATAATAGATTTCAGAAAACGAAAGTCATGTTTACAATTTCAACAAAAAATGTCAAGGTCGATTCGAAAGTATCCAAAGAAAACTCGTCACGTGACATAGCGACAATGGCGTCAAAATTGTGAATTTCAGGCTGATGAGTTATTTTCATCTTTTGTAAGATGCATTTGAAACATTTGAATCTTAAAATATGACTCGATGCAGTAATTTGTATTCATTGACTAATATATGTAGAAATGTATCAAAGAAAAATAAACGTCTTTGATTTATAGCGTGACATAAATATGTTACGACTCTGGTTGACTTTCGATATGGGGTTGGCTTCAGGTCTGTCAATACTACATAAACTGTACGCTGAAGTATCTTTAGCTACATCAGTAAATATGTTCCGTGTTTTACTTACGTCTGTCCGCTAGGGCGCTTGACCACTGTTCTTTGATGCTCCAGCCTGCATTAAAATACACAAAATATTTTTGTGAATGAACACATCAATTTTCATAACAAGTCAAACTTTTAAAGTGTCAAAGGCTACGAAGACACTTATAAGTCATTGTTTATTTCGATGGTACGATCAACTTTTATTAATCACTGTGACTAGTAATTGTATTAATGGCTTGGTTTTTCTATAACACGTTACAAATATCTCTTTACACCATTTTGTAAAATAAAAATCTGAATGCAATAATATCTACGACATTGATTCTAAAACAGAAACGAAAAACCTAATATGACTGCTTTATTTTTACAAACCTGATCATTGTAGTGTTCATGATATGGACAATGCATACAGTGAGTTGTTGCCAGGCTATATGCCGTGTAAATACTTTTGGCCACCGTTGGTTGCAGAGCCTCTGTGGCCTCTTGATAACTACATCCAGTTGCCTGCAGTTTTATGATAAGAAACAAACGATCACGAAAATATTTTTAAAAAAAATACATTCTGTGAAATATTTAAGGTACGAATATGTAGTTTACTTTGACACCAAAGAAGAACATAATAATTGTATTACTTTCAAAGCCAATATGCTATTTTAAATTAATTATATAACTTTATATTTTTGCATTTTCTATTTATATTGTTCAGAAAAAAGCGCTTTCAAAACTAAAACGGGATTATATGTCTATTGACAGTCTAACAGACTGGAGATATTGTACATTTTAAAACTTTGTTCTTTCCATTAACATTTAAAATATTTACAGTTGACGAATAAAATTAACACAAACACAGTACAAGTTTCTACTTTCGTGAATGAAATGTGGTTATGCTAAATGAATAAAATGTTATGCACTCTTATAAATATAATCATGTTTTGAAAACGTGTATATATTATTGTAAGATAATACTTGTTACAAAAAAAAGTATAGACCATACTATATACCTCTTGCATGATCATTGAAAACACTTCCTTGACGAGGACTGATTCTATGTAAGATGCAACGAGTCTGAAATTCAATTTAGAAATGGTATTGGTTTTAATTATTTTAAGTTTAAGTTTAAGTTTGTAACAATTGTTGATGTCAGTCTCGATCGAGTACGACTGTATATGTACATCTTTCTACATACTATTTTTTACATCTACAAAATCGGTCATATGCAAGATTATGTTTATTTTTCACTTTCTAAATCCATTGTTAACGTCCCAATGATTATTTGATGAATTTCAAAGGTCAATTACTGAGGCCATAGTCGACTACCATTGAATTACATTGATGATATTTCAAAGGTCGATTGCTGTTGACATAGACGACTTGCAGTGATGAAAATTGGTTGTATTTCAAATGTCATATACTGTTGCCATATTCGACTTAAAATAAAGAACATTGGTTGAATTTCATAGAATATTTACTGTGGTCATAGTTGACAAGCAATTATAAAATTTGATGATATTTTAAAGGTCAATTACTGTTGCCATAGACGACTTGCAATAAAGAACATTGGTTGTATTTCTAAGGTCAATAACTGTGACCATAGTCGACTACCAATGAATAAAATTGATGGTATTTCAAAGGTCAATTACAGTTGCCATAGACGACTTGCAGTGATGAACATTGGTTGTGTTTCAAAGGTCAATTACCGTGGCCATAGTCGACAACCAATGAATAACATTGAAGATATTTCAAAGGTCAATTACTGTTGCCATAGAGGACTTGCAGTGATGAACACTGGTTGTTTTTCAAAGGGCAATGACTGTGGCCATAATCGACAAGCGATATATAACATTGATGATGGTTCAAAGGTCAATTACTGTGGCCAGAGACGATTTGCACTGATGAAAATTGGTGTTATTTCATAGGTTAATTACTTTTGCCATAGCCGACATGCAATGATGAACATTGTGGATATTTCAAGGGCCAGTAATTGTGGCTATAGTCAAAATTGATTGTATTTTAAAGGGCAATTACCGTGGCCATAGTCGTCTTGCAATAGCGAAGATTTGTTGTATTTCAAAGGACAATTACTGTGGCCAAAGTCGACAAGCAATGAATTACATTGATGATATTTCAAAAGTCAATTACTGTGGCCAGAGACGACTTGCACTGATATACATTGGTGTTATTTCATAGAGCTATTACTTTGGCCATAGCCGACATGCATTGAAGAACATTGGTGATATTTCAATAGTAAATTACTGTTGCCATAGTCGACCAGCGATGAATAATATTGATGATATTTCAACGGTAAATTGCTGTGGCCATAGTCGACCGGCAACGAATAATATGCATGATATTTCAAATGTCAATTACTGTGGCCATAGTCTACTTGCAATAGCGAACATTGGTTGTATTTTCAAAGAGCAATTACTGTGGCCATAGTCGACTTGCAGTAACGAAAAATGGTGTCATTTTAAAGGTCATTCACTGTGGTCATAGTCGAATGGAAGTAATGAACAGTGGTGTCATTTTAAGAGTCATTTACTGTGGCCATAGTCGACTTGCAGTGATGAACAATAGTGTCATTTTAAGAGTCATTTACTGTGGCCATAGTCGATTTCCAATAATGAACAATTGTGACATTTTAAGTGTCATTTACTGTGGCCATAGTCGACTTGCAGTAATGAACAATGATTACATTTTAAGAGTCATTTACTGTGGCCATAGTCGACTTGCAGTAACATACACTGGTGTCATTTTAAGAGCCATTCACTGTGGCCATAGTCGACTGGAAGTAATGACAAGTGGTGTCATTTTAAGAGTCATTTACTGTGGCCATAGTCGAATTGCAGTAATGAATAATGGTGACATTTTAAGAGCCATTTACTGTGGCCAAAGTCGACTTTCAGTAATGATCGATTGTGTCATTTAAAGAATCATTTACTGTGGCCATAGTCGACTTGCAGTAATGAACAATGGTGACATTTTAAGAGCCATTTACTGTGGCCATAGTCGACTTTCAGTAATGATCGATTGTGTCATTTTAAGAGTCATTTACTGTGGTCATAGTCAACTTGCCGTAAGGAACGATGGTGTCATTGTAAAAGCCATTCACTGTGGCCATAGTTTACTTGCAGTAATAAAGAATGGTGTCATTTTGAGAGTCTTTTACTATGGCCATAGTCGACTTGCTGTAATGAACACTGGTGACATTTTAAGTGTCATTTACTGTTGCCATCTTCGACTTTCAGTAATGAACGATGGTGTCATTTTAAGAGTAAATAACTGTGGCCATAGTCGACTTGCAGTTATGAAAAATGGTGTCATTTTAAGAGTCGTTTACTGTGGCCATAGTCGACTTGCAGTAATGGAAAATGGTGTCATTTTAAAAGTCGTTTACTGTGGCCATAGTCGAATTGCAGAATGACCGATGGTGTCATTTTAAGAGTCGTTTACTGTTGCAATAGTCGACTTGCAGTTATAAACAGTGGTGTTATTCTAAGAGTCATTTTCTGTGGCCATAGTCGACTTGCAGAAATGACCTATGGTGTCATTTTAAGAGTCGTTTACTGTTGCAATAGTCGACTTGCAGTTATAAACAGTGTTGTTATTCTAAGAGTCATTTACTGTGGCCATAGTCGACTTGCAGTAATGGACGATGGAGTCATTTTAAGAGACATTTAATGTGGCCATAGTCGACTTGCAGTAACGTATACTGGTGTCATTTTAAAGTCATTCACTGTTGCCGAAGTCGACTGGAAGTAATGGACGATGGTGTAATTTTAAGAGTCATTTACTGTGGCCATAGTCGTCTTTCAGTAATGAACAATAGTGTCGTTTTAAGAGTCATTTACTGTACTAAGTAACGATGGTGAAATTATAAAAGTCATTCACTGTGGCCATAGTCAACTTGCAGCAATAAAGAATGGTGTCATTATAAGAGTCATTTACTGTGGCATTAGTCGACTTGCAGTAATGAACAATTGTGACATTTTAAGAGCCATTTACTGTGGCGATAGTCGATTTGTAGTTTTGAACAGTGGGGTCATTCTGAGAGTCATTGACTGCGGCCATAGTCGACTTGCAGTAATGAACAATGGTGACATTTTAAGAGCCATTTACTGTGGCCATAGTCGACTTTCAGTAATGAACGATGGTGTCTTTTTAAGAGCCATTTACTGTGACCATAGTCGACTTGCCATAATGAACGATGGTGTCATTTTAAGAGTCATTTACTGTGGCCATAGTCGACTTTCAGTAATGAACAATTGTGACATTTTAAGAGCCATTTACTGTGGCCATAGTCGATTTGTAGTTTTGAACAGTGGGGTCATTCTGAGAGTCATTGACTGTGGCCATAGTCGACTTGCAGTAATGAACAATGGTGACATTTTAAGAGCCATTTACTGTGGCCCTAGTCGACTTTCAGTAATGAACGATGGTGTCTTTTAAGAGCCATTTACTGTGGCCATAGTCGACTTGCCGTAATGAACGATGGTGTCATTTTAAGAGTCATTTACTGTGGCCATAGTCGACATTCAGTAATAAACTATGGTGTCAATTAAAGAGTCATTTACTGTGGCCATAGTCGACTTGCATTAATCAAAAATGGTGTCATTTTAAGAGTCGTTTAATGTAGCCATAGTCGACTTGACGTTATGAATAATTGTGTCAATTTAAGAGTCATTTACTGTGGCCATAGTCGACTTGCAGTAATGGACGATGGTGTCATTTTAAGAGTCTTTTACTGTGGCCATTGTCGATTGCTGTAATGAACAATGGTGTCATTTTAAGAGTCATTCCCTGTGGCCATAGTCGACATTCAGTAATAAACGATGGTGTCATTTTAAGAGTCATTTACTGTGGCCATAGACGACTTGCAGTTATATACGATGGTGTCATTTTAAGAGTCATTTACTGTGGCCAGTCGACTTGCAGTAATAGACAATGGTGTCATTTTAAGAGTCATTTACTGTGGCCAAAGTCGACTTGAAGTGATGAACAATAGTGTTATTTTAAGAGTCATTTTCTGTGGCCATAGTCGACTTCCAGTAATGAACAATGATGACATTTTAAGTGTCATTTACTGTGACCATAGTCGACTCACAGTTATATACGATGGTGTCATTTTAAGAGTCATTTACTTTGACCATAGTCGACTTGCAGTAATAGACAATGGTGTCATTTTAAGAGGCATTTACTGTGGCCATATTCGATTGCAGTGATGAACAATAGTGTCAATTTTAGAGTCATTCACTGTAGCCATAGTCGACTTGCAGTTATGACCGATGGTGTCAATTTAAGAGCCATTTACTGTGGCCATAGTCGACTTTCAGTAATGAACGATGGTTTCTTTTAAAGAGCCATTTACTGTGGCCATAGTCGACTTGCCGTTATGAACGATGGTGTCATTTTAAGAGTCATTTACTGTGGCCATAGTCGACATTCAGTAATGAACTATGGTGTCATTTGAAGAGTCATTTACTGTGGCAATAGTCGACTTCCATTAATAAAAAATGGTGTCATTTTAAGAGTCGTTTAATGTGGCCATAGTCGACTTGACGTTATAAACAATAGGGTCAATTTAAGAGTCATTTACTGTGACCATAGTCGACTGCAGTAATGGACGATGGTGTCATTTTAAGAGTCTTTTACTGTGGCCATTGTCGACTTGCTGTAATGAACAATGGTGTCATTTTAAGAGTCATTCCCTGTGGCCATAGTCGACATTCAGTAATGAACGATGGTGTCTTTTTAAGAGTCATTTACTGTGGCCATGGCCGACTTGCAGTTATATTCGATGGTGTCATTTTAAGAGTCATTTACTGTGGAATGTCGACTTGCAGTAATAGACAATGGTGTCATTTTAAGAGTCATTTACTGTGGCCAAAGTCGACTTGAAGTAATGAACAAAAGTGTTATTTTAAGAGTCATTTTCTGTGGCCAAAGTCGACTTCCAGTAATGAACAAAGGTGACGTTTTAAGTGTCATTTACTGTGACTATAGTCGACTCACAGTTATATACGATGGTGTCATTTTAAGAGTTATTTACTTTGACCATATTCGACTTGCAGTAATAGACAATGGTGTCATTTTAAGAGTCATTTACTGTGGCCATATTCGATTGCAGTGATGGACAATAGTGTCAATTTTAGAGTCATTCACTGTAGCCATTGTCGACTTGCAGTTATGACCGATGGTGTCAATTTAAGAGCCATTTACTGTGGCCATAGTCGACTTGCAGTTATGACCGATGGTGTCAATTTAAGAGCCATTTACTGTGGCCATAGTCGACTTTCAGTAATGAACGATGGTGTCTTTTTAAGAGCCATTTACTGTGGCCATAGTCGACTTGCCGTAATGAACGATGGTGTCATTTTAAGAGTCATTTACTGTGGCCATAGTCGACATTCAATAATGAACTATGGTGTCATTTAAAGAGTCAATTACTGGGGCCATAGTCGACTTGCATTAATCAAAAATGATGTCATTTTAAGGGTCGTTTAACGTGGCCATAGTCGACTTGACGTTATGAACAATGGTGTCAATTTAAGAGTCATTTACTGTGGCCATAGTCGACTTACAGTAATGGAGGATGGTGTCATTTTAAGAGTCTTTTACTGTGGCCTTTGTGTCGACTTGCTGTAATGAACAATGGTGTCATTTTAAGAGTCATTCCCTGTGGCCATAGTCGACATTCAGTAATGAACGATGGTGTCATTTTAAGAGTCATTTACTGTGGCCATAGACGACTTGCAGTTATATACGATGGTGTCATTTTAAGAGTAATTTACTGTGGCCAGTCGACTTGCAGTAATAGACAATGGTGTCATTTTAAGAGTCATTTACGGTGGCCATAGTCGACTTGAAGTGATGAACAATAGTGTTATTTTAAGAGTAACGGCCACCGGAAAAACTTTGCGAAACCGAAATTTCGCAAATTTAAGTACCATTTTTCTTAAAGATTCGCTATTTTGAGACATAGTATGCGATAAAAGTCTTATCTTTTATTAATATTTGGTTATTTTCACTCATAAAATGCGTTTTCTTCACTATGACATTTATAAGCAAAGTTGGTCCCATGGGATTTTTGCATTTTCCCATGGGATTTTCGATTTTCCCATGGGCTTTTTCACCCATGGGATTTTTTTTCTCCCATAATTTGCAAATGGGAGAAAAATCCCATGGGATTTTGAACATTTTAAAAAAACGTGTTTTATTTGCGTTTGCAAGTATTTTTACGTTATTTAAGAATTGTATATTGGTCTTATGCAAATTATATATATATATATATTTAGTAATAAAAAAATCCCATTTTAAAATGGGAGAAAAAAATCAATGGGATTTCTTCTTATTTTGAGAGATTTATTCATGAAACTTCCAGAAACATCATATTTTGTGAAATGATGAACAACCAACGATATTTTTATGCGTTTAGTCGTGTTTGAAAAAAAAAAAATCCCATGATTTTTTCACCCATGGGATTTTTTTTACCCATAGGATTTTTTCTCCCATGGTATTTTTTTCACATGGGATTTTTCAGTTTCGTAAGCCGAATAAGTTTCTTAATGCGAAAAACAACAATAAAGGAAATAATAATTATAATTATGAATAATAAATTGAATAATATAAATAACATTAATATTTTTAAAATAAGTTACAATTAAAGGTTTATGCTAGTAGAACTTATCATTTCTTGTTCGAGCAGATGGTTGAGTCCAATTGGTGAGTATGCCAGCTTAGAACCAGTATAAATGCATCGCAGACAGACAACGCTGTCATACTGTACACACCGCTGAATAACAATCTTTATTACATTTCATTTTGCAACAGAAAATGAACTCCGTAGTATAATTGATCTTATATATGCCCTCTGCTTTTGAAAGCGTGCAACACATTAACATAACAATAAGTCCATGCAAAAAACTATGTGCAAATTCCATTCAAAGCTATATACGCATTATAAAGGTCAGATGACCCGCGTCATGCGAAAATGGGTCTTATGTCATAAGTTGCCAAAGTTGGTCCATCCTAGCTTGTCCAACCGCGCAGTCTGGTCAGGTTCTACGCTGACTGATATATAAAGTCAAGCCATGATTCGTGGTCTCATATCCAAACTCGGTAGCTCCTGTGCGAAACTTTCACCGGAAACGACGGCACCGAGACGGGCGCTCAAACTTTGCGGATGCGCGTTATATGTTATATATAATAGCGCGATGTGTTTTTTCTTGCCTCAAATTAGTAAGCCCAATCAGCGTTTTATTGTGTTCTTTGCTTCTACTATCAACAAGAACTTCAACCGATACGAACATGAATTTAATTTTAATATGTTTATTTAATGCTCGGAATACTCATTGTATATTTAGACTACTACTTATAAAACAAAGTCGGGTTTTCAACATCTGTTTTCGGCATATAAATTGTTATTCCAAACCAGATTTTACGCACTTTACTGTACAAAATACCGTTAGGGCCACCGTGGTTACTCATTAAAATCCAGAGGGCGAGAATGCGAGAACGCGAAAGTACGATGACGACAGTGCGACAATACGATGGCGACAATGCGTTCGTACGATTGCGAAAACGCGCTAGTACGATGACGACAATGCGACAGTGCGACAATACAATGGCGGCAGTGCGATAGTACGGGGGCGACAATGCGATAGTCATATCGTACTGTCGCCGTGGTATCATCGCAATGTCGCCATCGTTCTATCGCATTGTCGCCATCGTATTGTCGCACTGTCGCCATCGCATTTTCGAATTGCCGCCATCATACTATCGCGTTATCGCATTGGCACCATCGTACTATCGCACTGTCGGCTATCGCCATCGTATTGTCGCACTGTCGTCATCGTATTTTCGCACTTTCGTAATCGTATTATCGCACTATCGAACTGTAGCATTGTCGCCATCGTACTATCTCACTGTCGCCATTGTATTGTCGCACTGTCGTCATCGCACTGTCCGATTGTCGTCATCGTATTATCGCGTTCTCGCATTGTCGCCATCGTACTATCGCATTGTCGCCATCGTATTGTCACCCTGTCATCATCGTATTGTCACACTGTCGCCATCGTACTATCGCGTTCTCGCGTTCTCGCCCTGTGGATTTTAATGTGTAACCACGATGGCACTAACGGTATTCCGTAATACTGCCAAAGCACAGTATGATAAAGTCACTCCCAATGCTCAAATCTCTATGTTTATTTTAGTAACAACACATGTCTATGGAAGGATATTTAGGTAAACATTACATCATTCGTGGTGAATATTTACATTATGACTGATGCTTATTCTAATTTTCTTTATGACAATTCCAACATGCTTGTTGTCTCTCCGTTTATACTTGATGATTGCTGCAACATTACATCATTCATGATGAATATTTACATTATGCGTGATGTTTATTCTAACATGCTTCATGACAGTTCCAACATGCTTGTTCTCTATCGGTTATACTTGATGATTGTTTCAACATGCTTGGTGACTATCCAATGTTTGTGTGTTCATTATTCCTGAAACCAGTCATAATCGGTTTTGCCACTAAGCGTCATTAACAACGGCAGTTAGCAACAGGCAGTAAGCAGAATGCAAATTACTAAATTATTACAACAGGTGGCGCACGTTTATTTTCCGTATGTTGAATCAATTACTTTTCGGAAAAAAAAGCGAAAACATCCGAATCATTTTGACTAGTAAACTGAATAAGCTGAATTAGTTCCCTTTGTTATATAATCTCCATTAAACTAAATACGTTCATTATTGCCATGAAGACCAGTAGGCCTACACAATGAATTGACTGCCTAGAATGTTTTTGATATTTGTAAGATGCAATTGGCACTCAAGAAATTATACATGTATTTTATTCAGGACATAACGGGGCTGATGTGTTGGAATTGTGGCCCTTCCCTAGTCCAAATAATTACAGGAGACGTAATCTACCGATGTGCATTGCATATCGACCTCATATTTATAAAGTAGCCCAAACCCCCATTGCCACAGACCTGTGCGTGAAACTTTCAGATTTCTCTAGTCTGTTTACCATGCTATAATTACAATTTCTATAAACACATATTTATCATTTTATGACTATATAATGTCTGTGGTATAAAGAAAAACCTGAAAGTTACAAGTACTCGTGTCTAGTACTGTACAACTAGTGTACTCCTCGTTGAGAAAACAACTACTTCTACTACATGTATTAAAATATCATAAAACATAATTTTCAATCAAGTTGGAAAAAATCAATAAATAAATGTCATATAAACAGGTTTGTCATGAACGTTGACGTCGCTCTTGGTTACCAGAAAAATTCCCACGCACGGATTTCAACCGTCATTGTTTACAATCAATTAAGTGCATAAGTACTTGAATTTGTATAGTGTTTTTTAAAGGTGTATGTCCAGGCACACGTGGTTAGCGTGTGGCTATAATAATAATTAGTGAAAACATCTTTTGGAATGATAAGTAATCATATTATAACGAAAAATCAACTTTTCTTAAAAAACTAAGTTAAATATATATATATATATATATATATATATATATATATATATATATATATATATAACAAGGTATTCAACTCGAAATCATCCGAAAACGGGATGCATCGTTTTAAACAGCCATTACTTCATCAATTTTGCAGCGATTTTCACGATCTTGGTCTTATTCAACGCAGAAATAAATTTCCTTTCTGGAAATGTATGTCTTGCAATATTTTTACAAATACTGGGTCAACTTTTAAGAAATAACACGATACACAACTCGCGTGACCCAGCTGTGATCGATCAGACAGTATTCTTGACTGAAATCTTCACGGAGTAAAGGGCATTTTCCCTGCAAAGTTCACGAACCTCGATACCATAATTCAATAAAACGTATGAAAAAACATTCTTACCGTGCTTGCCGTTGCATTATGCATCAAAACTAACTGTCCAGCGCATTTTGAAACCTTTGTTTACATACATTTCAACCAACTGACATTTTAATCACACGAGTGATTTAATTGCTCCAATGCGGAGGTGTGTCTTAACAACTGGAGATTTCATTCATAAATACGGTCTGATCGATCACAACTGGGTCAAGCGAATTATGTATAGCGTTATTTCTTAAAATTCGACCCAGCATGTGTAGAAATATAACAAGATATATACATTTCCTAAAAGGAAATTCATTTCTGCGTTGAATAAGACCGGGTCATGAAAATCGCTGCAAAATTAATTTAGTAATGGCTGTTCAAAACGATGCACACCGTTTCCGGATGATTTCGAGTTGGATACCTTGTTATATATAAAACGATAGTGAATTTTTTTTATATAGAAAATTTGATTTTTCGTTATAATATGATTATTTATCATTCAAAGAGATGTTTTCACTAATTATTATCATAGCCACACGCTAACCACCTGTGTGTCCAGCACGTGTGCCGGGAGAACAGGGCTTAATGTATTTTTTGTTAAGCTCTGTAATATTTATATCCAATCTGTATGAAAAAATGTCGGTGAACATTATTCCGGTGTTAATTTTTGAAAATGTTGAGGCATTCGTTAATTATGGATCTAAAACGGAACATTAACCCGCATAAAAAAACACCGGGCATATTGCATATTAGATCGGACACATGAACTTATTTCGAAAGAAAGCAATAAGAGTTTCAATTCTACATGAGTAAGTTCGCTGCGCACGATTACGCTCTTACTGCTCGTATATATTTGACTCTTGGCAAATACCTAGTGTTTTATTTTGCTTAATCTAAATTGTGTCATGCATCTATATGTACTTAAAGCAGCATGACCGACAGCTCTTTCATATGTGAAAAAGATTAACACGAAATACCTACCCATCTTTAATAAAGTTTATATGTGCACTTCAATATTATAGTTTTATAGCATTTTATGTGGTGCAATATAAAAGTACTCTAGTAAATTTGAAATTATGTAATCGATTTCCTCTCAACATACATGCAAAGTTCCAGATAACTTTTTCAGCAAAATCTTGGTTTACACTCTATAAAAAATCCAGCCTTAAAGTCTATTATTTATTCTTTTTTTCAGGTTAGTATAATTTTTGGCACATCCGCATTTAGGCTTATAGTCTAAGAAGAGCTCATGACAATTGCCGGGTTACAGCAGACTTTTTGCGATAAAAGGACCAGATAATGGAAAACGTTCGGCTTTTCGACTGTTGTAAAGATGGTCTGTTATTCATAATAACGTTAAAGTGCTGTTGATTTCATAATTGTAATGAGGGCCTAGACGAGTGGGAACTCATTGATAAAATGTTTACATTATATGCATTGATATTGAGTTTTACGCATGATCACATATTTTGAATTCTTATTTTATTTTTCCAATGTGTAACCGTACGCACAGAATTTAAGTCTACTTTTTTACTAAATTTAATTCAATTTTTACGACTTTAAGCGTCTTATCTGGAGCTCTGCATACATTCATTAGTAGCATATATTGAAATATATCCATAGACTTTCTTTGGTTATTGAAGGTAAATTACTGTACAAAAATTATGGTAAGTCATTAACCAAAAAAAAGTTAAGTCTACAAACACGCGGTTAATTGCGGTTCAGTAGCAAATATCTTACAAAGGGGCGCAACTTCTCCTATAACATAAAAATTCCGTTAAACGCCGTAAATTTCCGTAGTCATCCGTAGCATTTCGGAATGACTGTCAATTGACATCATTGTATCATGCATGATAGTATGTTGCTTTGTGCTTGGGTGAAACTCACATCTTGCCATCGCGTTAATTTATAAACGCATTAATATTTGATTCCATTATGCACTGCGCCTATTGCACAAGTCTCTCTGCACAAACCAACATACACATATGCAGCATGCAATTAACGAACAAGAATGTTGCATCTGTACACATGCATGATACCATTAAGCAGAATGTAAATAGACATTGGACATCAGGCAAGATGTAAGTGTCATCAAGCATGAAAAGGTGTCTACATACTAATTGAAGTACCATCAAGAATCATGACACAGTCACAAAGAATGATGCAATTTTTACCTCAATACCCTTCCATACTTGTCGGCACAGTGTGTTTGCTTAATTTCACTGAAGAACGTCTACTGGTAAATCTTACAAAAAAAGTGATAAATAAGACTGAGTAGCAATTTTTTCGGCGTTGCTGTTTAACGTCAAATTTGGCCTTTCAACGAACTTCTTAAAAGCCCATTGAATTTTAATGAAGAAGTTTCCCGCTTGTAGGTCCGAATGAATTAAATCAAATTTTGCAATTGGCAATTTGATAGAAATCCCCATAAAACATTTCACATAGCTTTCTGAAATAAACAGGCCACATTGAACGCATTCACGATATCCAACAGCTCTCTTTGCAAAGACCTATCTAGTGTTTCTTGGCCTTGTAAGATCTATAATTAGAACATCGTCACCTAAACATCTACTAATAGAAGAGCATATTTTGGGGAAACAGATTCAATAAGAGTATAAAACGTCCACGATCAATAATGTGTAGTTCGTTAAAGATATCACGGCAGTAGAAACATAGCACTTTAAAGAGACCACAATCTGGTACATTTGGTCAATTGTTGCGTCCGTGGCGGACAATACATTTTTAAAAAGAAAGCGTACAAAAAAGCAAACACAACGTTCTTCGTTAGCTTGTTTTAATCTTAAAAACACATAATCGACAGTCATTCCAGTCAAATACAATACTAACAGTCAGCACTCTAGAGATCAAAATTGCGGATATTAATATTTAATTCAGGGATATCAAGTGTATCAAGTTCGAATTCCGGAAAATATAGCCGGTAGTCTGGGGCATTAGGTCCCTTACAGGGATAAAAGGTAAATCACCGCCCGAGCCGTAGCTAATTGATTATTGTAGTCTTTCTAGTTGCAATTTCTGGTGAGTACAATGCGGAATATTACGGATATTTGCAACATGTCGAAGATTTTCGGAAAGTAGCGAAGAGTTTTTCGTCAGTTAATATTCATGCCCGTGCCGGCCGCTAACTTATCAGAATCAATAAAAAAGAACCAGGAAAAATCGGTACCGATCGCAAATTTCCGGAATTCCGATAAAGCTTCAACATTATTTGTTCTCAAATGATCGCGTACTCGAACGAATCTGTCCCTACGCCTCAAACTCCCTTAAAATCTCATCGGACGTACATTGATCTCAAAATCTATCCTTGACGACTCGTATCATATTTCCTGAATAGTTTGGCCTATTGACGTCCCTGTAATTATAACAATGGTCTTTTGGATAAACAACGCTATGTTGTTGCAATATAATAACAGTTTAAAATAGTTACCGGTTTTCATTTAATAAAATGATTAAGTCATATTCGAGATTTCAGCGATTGCCAATATTTTGCTTTTGTTTCTCATTAACATATGGTGCTTGGTATCTGCTATTGACTCCTATGTAGATTGCAAATATTACATAACCCTTACAGCAGCCGAGCGCAGATATCTGCACTTGGCCGCTAAAAAGAAAAATCTTTGCGCATTAATTTAATTCAAATCTCATTATCATAATCAAAATCATCATCATCGTCGTCGTCGTCACTACCACTACCACCACCACCATCATCATCTTCTTCTTCTTTCTCCTCCTCCTCCTCCTCCTCATCAACAACAACAGCAACACCAACTTAACATCATCATCAAACAACAATAAACATCGGTAGCATACAATGTGCTTCATCAACCATACATAATTATATGCGTTAAAACACCATAATAGAACAGCATGAAGGAAGCTGTCTATTACTCTTTTATATTTCCTATACCAATATTTTTTTTCGTTAATTGAAGGACTAGTTGAAATCTTCTATAAAAGCCCTCCCCCCCCCCCCCCCCAATAAAAAAAATAAAAAAATAATAATAACCCTAGCAAACAACAATAAACATAGGTTAGTTAGTATACACTGTGCTTTAGCAACCATACATAATGAATGTTTATGACTTCGGACCGTTGTGATCAAATTTTAAAAAGCAAGATGGCATGTATGCGGCACACAACAAATAGATAATTATAGTTTTATACCTTAAACGTAGTTCATCAAAATAAAGATAAGTTATTATCTATGTAATACTTAAATTAGGTTTATAACGTATGCATATTTGTCTAAAACTTGTGAAATGTGATTCGTAAGCCGACGACAACATTATCATTCGGACCCCCACCTAACAATCGAGATTAAACACCTGTGGAGATCCCGATCTTATCAATGAAAAACCGGTTCAATGATGTCAAGTCAAATAAAACATACTATCACTATCCAAATAAATATCTATCAAAAAATGTAAATTGATATACCTACTTAACTAAAACTAAACTTGAACGATTAGCAAGAAAAATATATAAAGAAGAAGCAGGCAAAGTAGACAAATTAATTGTAACATATGTTTTCTCAGTCTCCCACTGTTGAACAATATAAATAGTATTTATCGCCACCCAAAAAGGGATCTTTATCACACGTTTGGCTCAACTAATAAATAATTGTGACAGGACAAACTGTCAACAATTACCTTGTTTATGTTTTATTCATAAGTCCAATCAAAGGTTAACTTCCAGTAACTGCGGCATGTTAAAACTGTTGATTATGACAAAATGTTGTTTAGTACAAATCAGTACAATAGCGTCTGTTATGTGGCCTATACTAATCCAGTTAAATAAAACTTTAATCGCAAAAAAAGTTTAGATTCTTTACACCTTTAAGAAAATATATATAACAGTTCTTTCCTGTTTTAACAAAATGATACATTTAAAAAAAAATTATGAAGCATGAAGTAGAAAGAGAAGTAGAAGGAGAATTATTATAATTAGTAGCAGTAGCAGCAGCAGCAGTAGCAGCAGCAGCAATAGCAGTAGCAGAATCAGTAGGATTACCGGAATAAACCCCCTTCGGAAGAAACCCCCTTCTCTAAAAACGGTATAGCGGAAGAAACCCCCTTTCACATTTTGCACACGCGGAAGAAACCCCCTCGCTTGTTTTGCATAGGCGGAACAAACCCCCTTCGAGTTTTCAGACAGGCGGAATAAACCCCCTTCGTGTTTTCAGACAGGCGGAATAAACGCCCTTCCTAAGTGTTAAGTCTTTCCCGCAGAGGTTGTAAAATCCCGACTCGAACGATGCCCCAATACATCCGTTTCAACCCGACTCTATTACTGCATGCTTGCTACTTTTCAAGTTTATATTCATTTCCCGATAATCCCGTTTATAACATTTGTAAAGCACTTTCTGGTAAATATTAACGATAAAAGCTCTCAATAATTTCTTTAACACAAACCATGCCATTTGTTCTCTTGTATCAAATCAATTTCGGCATAAGTGACTTTTTATTGACTTGATGAAATATTTCCTCCGAACATGCATCAATCCTCTGACTAGTTGTGTGCTTGTTACAATGCTCAATACACCCACGCTTTCTATGCTGCATAATTTTCGCACCCTTTTTATTGAGGAAAAGAGTCAACACAAAATAGAATTTACATTTAAATGAAGGTGCGAAAATCTATTTCCAAACTGTTATGTGCTGAGTAAAGAGGTGTACCGGCCGTATGTTCACAAGTTGTTAATGATGAGATGCTCGTGTGAATTTGTCTTGCACTCGTTTCAGTGAGATTATATCATTTTATATGCGTTAACTTGTACTAGATTGATAAAAATAACAAAAACACAAAATTAGCGCCCAGAGCCGATAGTGACGAAGATATTTCGTACATATTTTTCTTCAATAACCGAAGCATTCGTCTTAAAAAAAATTGAATCATGCAATCATGCTTCCCGGGAACTTTCTGAAAATGAAAGTGAATTTCTGTTAACAATTACCATGAGTTTGAATGTAACTAAATCGTCTGAGAGGGGGTTTGTTCCGCTATGGAAGGGGGTTTCTTCCGCCTATGCAAAACTAGCGAGGGGGTTTCTTCCGCCTATGCAAAACTAGCGAGGGTGTTTCTTCCGCGTATGCAAACTATGAGAGGGGGTTTCTTCCGCCCAGCCGTTTTTAGCGAAGGGGGTTTCTTCCGGAGGGGGTTTCTTCCGTACACCAATCAGTAGCAGTAGCAGTAGCAGTAGAAGTAGCAGTAGAAGTAGCAGTAGCAGTAGCAGTAGCAGTAGCAGTAGCAGTAGCAGTAGCAGTAGCAGTAGCAGTAGCAGTAGCAGTAGCAGTAGCCGTATCAGTAGCAGTAGCAGTAACAGTAGCAGTAGCAACAGCAGCAGAAGCAGCAGCAGCAGCAGCAGCAGTAGCACTATCATTAGCAGTAGCAGCAGCAGTGGCAGCGGCAGTGGCAGTAGCACTATCAGTAGCAGTAGCAGCAGCAGCAGCAGCACTGGCAGCGGCAGTGGCAGTGGCAGCGGCAGCGGCAGCGGCAGTGGCAGTGGCAGTGGCAGCGGCAGTGGCAGCGGCAGTGGCAGCGGCAGTGGCAGCGGCAGCGGCAGTGGCAGCGGCAGCGGCAGTGGCAGCGGCAGTGGCAGTGGCAGTGGCAGAGGCAGTGGCAGCGGCAGCAGTAGCAGTAGCAGTAAGAGTAGCCGAAGCAGTAGCAGTAGCGGCTTTTTGCTTTTTTGTTTTAGAAGTGTTTGTCGTATAAGAAGAACGCAAGGAAGACAAATTAATTGTAACATGTGTTATCTTAGTCTCCGTTGAAGTAGTATTTGTTGTATCTACACAGCCATTTTTCAGTCACCTGAGAGACATGTTTTTATAAGAGATTTAATTGTGGACCAATACATCGTTTATTAATATCAGTGTACCCACTGGGACACCACATGGGGCGAGGATTAACAGATAAACTAGGCCTTCAATTAATTATGCGCTGAGAGGCAAACAATACTGTAACTTACTGATAATTTTAGGATTGGGATGTGTTTGTATCTTATTTGAAATTAGCTAGCTTAATTCAAAAACTAATTATAGCCTTATTAGTATCACAAGAACATCATCACATATTCATTGTGCAATATATAATCATATCACCATCACAATATGCCAGAGCGTTAGTATTTATTGTGCATACTAATTCTACAGCAACATTTACAAAACTTATTACAAACCAACCACTCAAGCTTTAATTAAGATTGATTTCAATTTATATTATGACGTACATTAAAGATCACTGTCAATTAATTAAAAAATAGCTTGATGCTTCGTACTCAGCGATTTAAATAAAAGAAACGTTGCGTACACATTAATTGGGGTTAATAAAATGTCTGCAATTAAAATAATCAAATTTAAATAATACTAGATTTAGTTTCAAATTGTCGCTCAAAATATGTATCAGTTATAGACCGTTCCATAATTTAATCATTACATAATTATCTCCCCTGAATTCTCTCCGCGTCCGCCATTACACTGCTGCTTAACAATCGGTAACATAAGCAGCCCGCCCGCATTCGCCAATCTAATAACCAGTTTTTTCCTTCGGAAAACCTGGTTAAAAATATAGATATATCACATAGATCGCATTCTCTTCATCTTCCGAATAATCACATAAAAGGTCGTCAAGATCAATATCACTCTCTCATGATAAAAAGCTCGTTTTTTAACGTGACAAAATTCCATCTAAAAAAATAAATATAAATCCAAACCACAATTTTGTATCTCTGATATCAGTTAGAACAAGAAAAATAATGGAAGGCGTATCAAAAATATCATACTTATAATATGTAATGATTTTGGAATGTAGATTTTTACCAAATGAGATCAATTACAAACAATTAGCGGTAATTAGTTGCGCGAGAATCTTTTATAAGTATTAATTAAAATATAATCTGCTTGATGTTGCGGCTATTAAAATCAACACAACAATACATGCGTGAATTGTTTGTGAAACGTTAAAAGTAACAAGTCTAATCAAAGACATAGCATGAGCGACTAAACCGGCAAATTTTCGCCGATGATTACCACTTGATTACAGATAAAAAAAACAAATACACGAAAGCATTTTAAACATTTTATTTGTAACAATCAATCTCAACTTCAAACAATCATTTAAACAACAAAAATGTGATAATCGCCTCACATTAATTCATTAAGTAATTTATTTATCCGACAACGGTGAAGCGGGTATTCTCTACGTCTTTGGCTTTTGGAATCGCAGACTCGCACAAGTTAGCAGCAGTGTAATGGCGGACAGTCACGTGACTGACAATATGGCGGCGGTCAATTTATCGATTATGGTTATATTACACTAATTCCGATTCCCATAGGGTCCCATTATAAAACTGACAACTTTCACAGCATTTTTCTTGCCTTTCCGACGTATCAATTTTTCCGAACCTGGTATCATTTTAAAGATGGATCTGTCATCTTCCAATAATTGCAATCAAAAACATACCGTCTCGCAACTTCTAAGAAAGTAAATCGCTGTCGAATGAACCCACCGTAGAAAAACGTGTTTCGGAATCCTAATTTCGACAAAAGCCCCACACAATAGAAAACACACCCTCAAAAGTTCATCTTTTAAGTTAGCTTCCAATCCAAGGCATCAAAGTACTCCAGACACATACAGGATATTACAAATAACCACAAAAGACATGTCTCACATTGTTAAATGGCTTATATTCAAGAAGAGAAAAGGAACTCTTTAGAAATAGGCACTACTTTCGAATGGACCACGGAGGGATACACAATGATTTAGTGTAATGAAACCTTTAAGGGGACTCAACTTTGTCCTATCTTTTTCAAACTTTCTCCACATGAGATTTCAACTATTTCCACAATGAATATGCAATTTCAGTGCATTCGGATGGGGGTAAAGGCCTTAAAATAGCCATTTAAAGCGGTGACTAAATTGGCCGCAGTCAAGTCGGAATGCATGATTTTTAATCTAAGTGACGACAGCTGATTTTGCGTCTCCAATTATTGTTACGCGTAACTTTCATGGCAAAAACTGGTATCATTGCATGCGAAATTCACAAATATATCAGCAAAAGGCCCAAATAAATGTTTTGATTGTGAATCAGTGTACTTTTCTTGATGAAATAGAAGACTTTTTTTAAATTTTAAGCACTTTTTTCAATAAAAAACTCACTGACAGCATATAAAATCATGTTTTTTAAGAAAATTATTATTAAAAGCTTCACTTACAATCTAAACATACACATTGCAATTACAAAAATTAATGCTATTATGATGAGAGGTATAATTTTCAGCTTTCAAGCCGATACAAGCCGGCTACCCAAAATTAACACTTAAAAAGGCGCAAATCGCTCCTTCAACAGCTTACGACACAAAGTGACACTTAATGCGCATCCAGATAGTCTCTCTCATATAAATAAGTCCAGTTAGCGACATTTTATTAAGTATTCTCTTTAAAATCCAGTGTTGAAAGCGTAAGTTTTTCAAAAATGTCCACAGTCACCATGCAAAAGAGCATGTTTGCTAAGGAATTCCTACGCGAGTGGCCACACTAATGTCGTGGCAGGAAAGTCATTTGGGTGTGATTCCTCTGTAGTTCAGTGAACATTCATTCCACTACCTGGGGATGACTATCAGGATCAATTTTCCCAGCTTGGTGTAGTGTTGACCTTTCAGGATGTTGATGGATCGTCCACAAGCGCTGCACCACTGCGGCCTCTATTCAGGACACAGAGTCGGATTGAGGTGTACACAAACCCGCAGTCAGGCAAGGATCATCCAGACCTTTAATAAAATAAAATGTTTAGGCCCCTGAAACTGGCAATTATGTTCAACACTGAGATAAGGAAACACATAGAGGAGACATAATGCCATGGCTTTCTCATTATTGACACGGCAAACTCGAGCAGCCGGGGACTTGGCTCTAAACAAAAGCAGGTATGCTCCATCAATGTGAGCAAGATGGCATGTCAGAGTTAAAAAGGGCAAACAAACATACAAAAGAGATATGTAGGAAATTAGAAATTAAATGCCAGAAGTAATTTTAAGTATTGTTTTTCTGTCTGCAAGGGTTGCTGTGGAAAATAGTGCTTAACGCATAGTTTGGCCTGTAGGGGTTCTGCTAGCAAGAACAAATCGAAGTCATATCTGCCCGCGAACTGTAAGCTTGAGATAACCATATCTGATGAAGTACTGCTTTGAGAATGCATTCTTATTGTACTTGAACCAGATCGCATTGACAGCACAAGGCTTCAGACCCCCCAAAAGTGTGAGGCTTTCAATAGTGCTTACCTGATACCAGACCGCATTGCCCGAGACAGTGACTTTCTCCCGGAACTGCACAGGCTGCATCCGCAGCACAACCCTTAAGCTCAATCATGGTCTGGCTGACTCTGAAATAGTGAAATCTGAATTTACAGATGCTCATTTGTCTAAAGGTTATGAGTTTATTGCCTATCTTATTAAAAGCAAACACAATGACATGCTTAAAAAGACATGTGCATTTCTGAAAAGACATACAGCTGCCCGATACTTGACTATGAAAAGGCGCTATGGTCTTCACTCTGAAATTCATTACTCTAAGGGCTTAACAGAACAAAAGCCAGATCTTACAGCTTATTGGCCCCACCTACAGCTAAATATGCTTTATAGGTTGAAAATAAAGTTATTTGTCTGAAGAACTAGTGCTATTAACTCATCAGCTATGTTGCTCCACTGGCCGCAATTCTGTAAACATAGTGTATATATGGAAATACCTAGTCTACCACCTGCACCGCACCACTACGTCCACTGTAAAAATACACAGCTAAGTTAGTACTTTAACGAACAAACTGAAATTCATGTGTTAATTAAACAATCAGTATGATGACTCACATTGAAATCATGTCCAGTGCACCAGTCAGAGCAAGACAGCTAGCGGATTGTTGAACATCTACGGCTCAAGGACAAACGGTCAGGCCTACAAACAAAGAGAAAAATGGCATAAATGGGTTGCATGCATGTAATTTTGCATATTTTTCATCTTGCTCTCCACCTGAAACTTCAATCTATGGACATAATAATATTTACATTTAAGATTTGTTGGAAATGTTACCCTTACTTGTCCATGCCAGGTCCCCCACCCATCCGGAACAGTCCAAAACCACCTAAAACATCCATTTGGACCAAAATATTGACACCTCTCATCTATTTTAGCACCCAAATCATCAAAACATTCATTAAAATTCATTTTCTACTTGTCTCGCTTGCAGACGAATCCATGTGACCTTGACATTGCAGTAAATGTGCTTTTTAAAGGTTATATTACACTAATTCCGATTCCCATAGGGTCCCATTATAAAACTGACAACTTTCACAGCATTTTTCTTGCCTTTCCGACGTATCAATTTTTCCGAACCTGGTATCATTTTATAGATGGATCTGTCATCTTCCAATAATTGCAATCAAAAACATACCGTCTCGCAACTTCTAAGAAAGTAAATCGCTGTCGAATGAACCCACCGTAGAAAAACGTGTTTCGGAATCCTAATTTCGACAAAAGCCCCACACAATAGAAAACACACCCTCAAAAGTTCATCTTTTAAGTTAGCTTCCAATCCAAGGCATCAAAGTACTCCAGACACATACAGGATATTACAAATAACCACAAAAGACATGTCTCACATTGTTAAATGGCTTATATTCAAGAAGAAAAAAGGAACTCTTTAGAAATAGGCACTACTTTCGAATGGACCACGGAGGGATACACAATGATTTAGTGTAATGTAACCTTATGGAACGGTCTATATCAGTAACTAGGGAATCGATTTGTTTAATCTCCGCAATCCAATAATAATTATGGTGTTTGTATGACAAATTAATAGCTATTCGTCATTGAATGTATGATACTCATAAAAATATTGAAACAATAACCACAACAACAACAACAACATATGTGATTATGTATATATCTTCTTCAGATACTCTGTGTCATACTATCAAAGTTATCCTCATAAGATTCATAATAATAAAATAAACACTATTGCAATCTTAGTAAAAACCAACTTAGACGTTATGCTTATGATTTTATTTTCAGTATGCGTGTACATTTCAATATTATATAACAACAAGTGTTTACAAATACCTATGTTTAATAATTATTAAAAACATGAGAACCAATGAAGGCATTGCATTTTAATAGACTAGTTTTACCGTGTGTGTACATTCATATAAAATCTTTTGAAAATCACACTTGAGATAATGTCTTTGGGTTTTGCTATTTCTAATCGATTTAAACACCATAAAACCACCGTATTTTCTCTTACATTCTAAATTTTCTTACATTTCCTTTTTAAGCCAAAATATTTATTTTTTCATGATTCTAAATTTTCGGACATACGGATTTTCGTACGGTCAGTTTAACAGCGCTATTTTATCAGTTTTTGACCCTGTTTTTGCTTATCTGATGACCCTTCGATCATGCATTTTTACAACCGGAATAAAGTAATAAAACAGAATCATGCCTAAGGGCAATCGACCATTACATTTGCGTACTTGGGTAAATTACCTTGTAAACCTCTAATAAGCAATGGTTCCTTCCAACAGCGTTTGAAATGATATCGTATTAAGAAAGCCAAACGTTTATTGTTTTTACTTTTTATATATTATTTCAGTTGATTGCAAAGCTGTTAAGTTGTATTTTTAAAGTAAAGAACGAAGGGAACAACACAATAAAATTATGTACATTGATGTATTTTTTCTACTTCAATTAAATAATTGACAAACAAACATAACACACTTGTCTCTAAATATTTTGCGTATTTAAATTTTCCAACACGAAAAACAATATCTTTAAGTGACCGGAAACTTATAATTATTACGGCATATAGTAAAAGCAGAGTTGTCTGAACCATAAGTAAAATAAAAAATGACACAGCTTATTTTTCCCTCAAGTGTTAATGATAATATGGATAAACAATTAAAAATACACAAAGTCAATTGTGTTGATTACTCGTTATTGAAATATTGCAATGCCAATTATAAGACATCTGATTAAAAACAAAATGTATGGTGGAATACCTAATCGGAAATACAAACTATTGATACTATTAATGCAACAACAACAATCACATCTTTTCAAGCGCAATCAGAAAACTGCGACAGCTTTGTATTAACAAACATAAATATGTTTGTGCTTATAGATTTAGATAAACTTCAAATCTTTAAGCGTGCTATGAATTGAATATAATTTATATTTAAAAGTTTTGCTACTCTGTTGATAACTAGCAACAGCAAAAAGGAAGATACCTTTTTTTATCATCTAATTTTATTTATATTTCATTGTTTATTTGTTTATGATCACAAGGATTGTTTGGATAACAGAGTGTGTCTAGATATACCGGTACCCTTATCAAATTTTTTATGAATTGCAATAAAGCGTAGAAATTAAACAGGCCCTAATACAGACACCATTTTTATCGGAATGCGATTATAGTTTCAATTGCAACTCGTAACGCTTTTTGGATTGAATGTGTAATGAATACTTTTAGCGACACATTGACTTGGTCAAATACTGCATCTTAAACGGATAAATAAAATTG